>NC_142945.1:12983509-13141009 GCF_046866305.1 Octopus bimaculoides | reverse complement strand
GCGGGCGGCTCTTCTAAATGTAATAATTGCTCTTCTTCTGACATAGCAGCTATTTCTGAAAGGGTGGACAAGCGAAAGACAGAGACGCTCAACACTTTCAGTAGGAGTTACATATATACTGATATATAAAACAGCTTGATTCATCTCCATGCAACTTCAAATTTAGACTCTTGTAGTTGTGTTTCTATGATGTTGTCTATGTCTCTGAGTATATATATCTGTTCTGGGGACTTGTGCAAATTTTGATATTTTGTGTGTTTATTCAAGTCCTCCAACAAAAAAAAAAAAGAAACAATTGTATAAACTGACATAGTGACAAAAAAAAAAAAACACAAACTCATAATTGAAACTAGATGCTAAAACAGAGAAGTGCATTGTGTTCACCTATTTTGTTTTAAATCAAGTTACTTCAGTGCATTCATACAAAGGCAAAATATGTAAAAGCTAATTGCACCAAGTACTAGACTCTCTCTCTCTCTCTCTCTGGTCCTGAGGAAAATTGCATGGCTTACTGAACAGGTATGAATGGTTAAGTTGTAAAGGAGGGAGCTTTTCAGTTCCTCAGCAAGAAAATTTTTTAAAAAAAACCCATCAGGCTACAAATAGATATAACCTCTATTGCATCTGACAACCTTGAATAACAGCCAACACCTGATTGTTATCATTTTGTACAGAAGTTGTGAGTGTTCTCTGTTCAGACGAAGTGGCAGCCATATCGGACTTTCTGTTTGCTCAAAGTTCTAAATATATGCCGCAGAGAAATCCGTTTTCTCAGCGGATATAAAAATATAATTGTAAAAATATACAAATAAATAATGTTAGCTTTTTAGTAAGAACTTAATTTCCTTATTTGATTATTCTCTATAATATAATATTTTAAGATACAGAGTTGATGAGAGATAACTAAGAATACAAGAAAGTCAGGAGAAGCATTGCCAAAGATGTCAGAATGGTCTCTCTGGCTAAATGTAAACTGATTGAAATTAATGAGTTTAATGAAAATGAAAACTAATTGAGTCAGGGTTTGTCATGTAGCTGAGATTTTAATATTTAATAATCAATAAATGATTTAATTATTTAAAATTGTATTTCATTTTTAAGGCAACTTTTATCCACACTAGTATGAGTTGGATATGTTACTGCACAGCCTCAGATCTGCTCTGCTTGAGCAAACATCTGATCAGAGACATTCCAGCCATGATCATCCCATTTCAGGATCTTAACCCTTTCGTTACCAACCCGGCTGAAACCGGCTCTGGCTCTGAGTACAAATGTCTTGTTTTTATAAGTTTTGAATTAAAATCTTCTACCAAACCTTCGTCATAATTTATGTTCCTAACACTAGCTGAATGATAACTAAGTTAGTTTACTAAATTCTTTGTTATATTTAAAGTAATTCAAAGAAACACAGAGCATCTCAAAATAAATACGGTAAGGAAAGGGTTAAACATACTATATCTATATCTAGCATTATATTACCCAATGTCTTTCTTGATTTAAGATGGTACAGTGAGATCTGACTAAGATTTTGCTTCAATTTCTAGCAGATATAAAGCTCTTCCTCATTTGCTTTATGAATTGGACATGTTATTGTATAGCCCCAGGTCAGCCTAGATGAAGTAGGTAACTAATCAAAACCATTCCAGCCATAACCATCCTGTCTTTTTCGCATACACTGTATAACTGGATTTTTCTTGATCAAATTACTTACTGTTTTATTTTCTTGTTAGTGTGGTTAGTGTTATGAATACTCCAAAGTACCATTATTCATAAAATTACTCATTATGTCAGTGAGCTGAAGGTAAAACATGAGTACAATGCAGTCCCCGACTGATTGGATCCTTATCGATCCATCCACCCCATGCTGGCACGGAGCACAAATGCATGATGATCATGAGGGTGGTGGTTGATGATGCTGATGATGATGATGATGATGATGATGAATATTTCCTTTACTTACCACCAGGACAAATGATGAGGAGGGGATGATACAAAGACATATATAAATTGTGAGGATTTACACAGAATGGAATGATTTAATATATATATTTTACTCTTTTACTTGTTTCAGTCATTTGACTGTGGCCATGCTGGAGCACCGCTTTTAGTCGAGCAAATCGACCCCAGGACTTATTCTTTGTAAGCCTAGTACTTATTCTATCGATCTCTTTTGCCGAACCGCTAAGTTACAGGGGACATAAACACACCAGCATTGTTTGTCAAGCAATGCTAGGGGGACAAACACAGACACACTCACACACACACACACACACACACACACACACACACACACACACACATATATATATATATATAATCATACATATATACGACGGGCTTCTTTCAGTTTCCGTGTACTAAATCCACTCACAAGGCTTTGGTCGGCCCGAGGCTATAGTAGAGGACATTTGCCCAAGATGCCACGCAGTGAGACTGAACCCAGAACCATGTGGTTGGTAAGCAAGCTACTTACCACACAGTCACTCCTGCGCCTATATATATATATATTGAAATTAATTTCACTAAGCTTCCTGAGGTTTGTTCTAATTACAGCTCTACAAGGTTCAAAAGAGCCCAGAGTTACACAGAACAACATGTCCTTTTTTTTTTTTTTTAAAGATAGCAGGGTGTGGTTTGAGGAAGATTTGGTTGTTGTTTCTAGCAGATCAAGCAACCACATAAAAACTCCATCGAGGACTCACTGCAAGAGTGTGTGGGGAAAAGTGGGAGATGGCTAGAGCTGGAAGTAGATGATAAGGGTGAATGCAATGAACTAAAGTGGAGGGTTGGTTGATGGTAAACAGGAGTTGTTGCAAAGGATGAGGAGGTGATGGCTGGCAGTACAGAAAGAGTAAAGTGCAGCATGGTAATGATAATTATACAGTTGATAGAGGAAGATGAGAGAAAACAGGTGTGAAACAACGATTTTATATATATACTCTTTTACTCTCTTTTACTTGTTTCAGTCATTTGACTGTGGCCATGCTGGAGCACCACCTTTTAGTCAAGCAAATCGACCCCAGGACTTATTCTTTGGATGCCTAGTACCTATTCTATCAGTCTCTTTTGCCGAACCGCTAAGTTACGGGGACGTAGACACACCAGCATCGGTTGTCAAGCGATGTTGGGGGACAAACACAGACACACAAACATATACACACACATACATATATATATATATACATATATACGACGGGCTTCTTTCAGTTTCTGTCTACCAAATCCACTCACAAGGCTTTGGTCGGCCCGAAGCTATAGTAGAAGACACTTGCCCAAGGTGTCACGCAGTGGGAATGAACCCGGAACCATGTGGTTGGTAAGCAAGCTACTTACCACACAGCCACTCCTGCGCCTATATATATATATATATATATATATATATATATATATATATATATATATATATATATATATATATATATATATATATATATATATAAAATTAGTGTGTGTTTGTGTGAATATCCTTCAGCAATGGATATCAGTGTAGAGTACAAACATTATCAAGAAAACTGAGAAAAATGTTGTTCTATGAATGGAGTCCTTTTAGTTATTCGTCCTGCTCAAGTTATACAGATAGTTCCTTAATACTCTCACCATCACACCGTCAGAAATGCAGTGAACCAGCAATTAGCCCATTGCAAACCTGTAACCAATGCTGCTGTTGTTCGCAAATTGTGATACAAAATCAAAAAAAAATTTCATAAATAACTACATGCCAACCTAAAGGTTATAATCCTATGATCCTTGGGCATTATGTACCTGAAATATAAACACATACCATAACCAACCTACATCATATGTTACTAGAAAAGGTTATACAGTAGAGGGCATATGTTGAAAGGCATGTTATATATAGTTAATTTAGCAACTTCATGCCTCAAGGGAGCCTCTACTTGGTCCTTTTGACCTGCTAGAAATAGCCAAATTTGTAAATAGCATCAACCCTTTAGATACCTAACCACCCGAAACTTCCCTTGGATCTATGATACAAACTGCTTGTTTTAAAATGCTCTAAACCAAAACCTTCTATTAGAATTTCATGCAAATCCATGTTCTAAACACCATCTTAATAGGGACAAAGTTGTTTTAATAAATTCTTTATTTGCAAAGCTAATTGATACAAAGGCAGTGTATTTCAAAAGAAATATGATATCAACATGGTTAAAAAAAGAAGGCTAACATTGGCTTATATATATAAATATATAACACAGAGTAACTTTGATCATAGGCCTGCTAAATAATGTGAGGCACCTAGGGTTCAATGACAACACTTAATAGTAACTACTTAAGCAACTTAGTTATGTGGGCCACTAAAGAAGGATATTAGTACGTTATGTAAATTATATTATGTAGTATATAAATATAGTATATAACAATGCTGCTAATAGTACATTACCAGGTGTGTCACAGTTTTAAAATAGGTACACTGCATTGCTGCATGTTGTGAGAAGCAATGAAAATGGTTGGCAACAGAAAGTGCATCCAACCGTAAAAAACACACTCAGATCTCAGAAAATCCATCCCAGCCATGCCAGCATGGAAAAGCATACATAAAATGTGTCTTTTATCTCTTATTTGTGTCAGTCATTAGACTACGCCCATGCTGAGGCAACACCTTTTAGCTGAATGTACTTTTTATTTTTATTTTTAAGTCTGGTACTTATTCTATCAGTCTCTTTTGCTGAACCGCTAAGTTACGGTGACATAGACACACCAGCATCAAGCGGTGGTGGGGGACAAATACAGATGCAAAGATACCCACAGATATATATATATATATATATATATAGATATATATATATATATATATATATATATATATATATACATATATATATATATATGACAGGCTCCTTTCAGTTTCTGTCTACCAAATCCACTCACAAGTATTTGGTCAGCCTGAGGCTATGGCAGAAGACATTTGCCCATGGTGCCACACAGTGGGATTGAACCCAGGACCATGTGGCTGAGAAGCAAACTTCTTGTCACACAGCCACGCCTGCATCTATATGATGATAAAGATGATGATGAATGTTGTTATTAACACAGTATGCACTCAAGAGAAATCATAAATTTTTATCTGCTTTTATCATTTACTTGTTTCAGTCATTGGACTGTGGCCATGCTGGTGCATCGCCTTCAAGGGTTTTCAGTTGAACAAATTGGGCCCAGGACTTACACTTATCCTGCATGTCACTTTTGATGAACTGCTAAGTTACAGGGACATAAACAAACCAACACCAGTCGTCAAGCAATGGACGATAGACACAAAGACGCACATATACATATGAGTGTGTGTGTGTGTGTGTGTGTGTGTGTGTGTGTGTGTGTGTGTGTGCATAGCTAGATAGATAGACAGACAGATAGATAGGGATTCTACACAATTTCCATCTACCACATTAATTCACAAGGCATTTGTTGCCTGAGGCTATAGTAGACAACACTTGCCCAAGGTACCATACAGTGGGACTGAACTCAAAACCACATGGCTGCAAAAGGATCTTTCTAACCACATAACCATGCCTGTACCTCTAAGCTAAAAACTTAAAATTTTTATTTTAGGGATCTCTTTTTGGGACCTTTATAGTTTACTCTGAAGGGACATATCAATAGCTTTTCAAAGCCACAGAGATTGGAAGATAAAGAAAATAGAATAATTGAGTAAAACAGCTAATGTGACTCATAGATGGCAGAATCAATAGAGAGATAGGATGCAATAATCAACCAAACATTGTTGATGTTTATTGCCAAATCAATCCTGACCAAACTGGCCAACAATCGAAAACATTCCAACTATTACTGCCCCATCTTGTTTAGGAGTATGTCTATAGCTATTATTCAATGTATTCTTCCTTTAAAGATGGCAGGATGTGATCTGAGAGAGATTGCTGTTGTTTCTGACAAGTCAATCAACCATATAGTGGCCTCCCTCATTCGTTCAATCAGCCATGGTTTGTAAATTAACACTAGTAATTCATTGTAGTCAATATTAAGTTTTTCCAAGACAATATTTCTAACGAGATTCATTACTAGTGTGTTCTTGAATTTATTTTGAAACTAATGTAAAAATTTCAAAGAATTTTGGGAAGTAACTAACTTTTGTTATTATTGTGCTGGTGTTTGCAACAAACATGAGACTCTTACATAGAAATGTGAATGTAGGTTTTGATTTAACAGCAAACATTTTAAAAGGAGAGGACTTGTAGCATAGAATCAGAGGTAACTGCAAATGGATGTCACAAAGGTTAAAACACTTAGCTATGAACAGAGCACTCCAGATGTCTGTAAGTAGATATTATAGAGCGATGCAAACTGACGATGTAAACAAGAGCAAGAATGGTAAAATGTTTTATGAATTTGAAGTAGAGAGTTTACAATGATCTGTTGATATGCTTTCTTTTTCATTTCTTTGATATGGGGGGGGGGGGGTTATAAAGTATCAGTCTAGTACAAGAATCAATTCTTTTCTTTCTTTCACATAGACTCTTTCTCTCTGGAAGAATTCAGCTATGGTCAAACATAAGTACAGGGCTCCAGCAGGTTTAGATGCTCAAAATATGCTGAAAATTGCAACAATGTCCCCTTACAACTCCATCAACAAATACAGGCCCATGGCAAGGCAACACATGATCAGAAGTGTTTAGAATTCTACCAGTTTCATCTTTATGAAATTAGTTTCTTTGTCTTAACATTGCGCAACAGTTGTAAGCAAACACTACCATCATTGTTGTTTGTCTGCAATCTTCCATAAAAACATACCCAGCCATTATGCTGTCCACATTTAAAGGACTAGGAGTAAATATTACGTCGCCTGGAAACAGACGATGATGGTTGGTGTCAAGCAGCATACCCAATTCTAAGAAATCAGCCTAATTAAATTTAACACCTACTTTTCCATGAGCATGGAAAAGCAGATGTTATGGTAATGATTATGACGATGATGGTGACGATGACATATAATATGCAATTTATACAGGGACATTAAATGTTGTACATTTCTACGCAGTAAACCATATTTTACACTACAACAACTAACCTATAAGAATTCAAATTAAGCCTTAACCTTGCACAGTTAATGTTTTCGATTCAATGTGCTAAGACCGAATCAAAACTATAAGCCAAACCTATTCTCAGATTAAGTAATAGAACCATTAAAGCATTCCTTATAGTTACTAAAACAGTGTTATCAACAGTATTTGAAATATTTATGTCTGTTATCTTTTATCATTTAAACCACCAAAATCTTGTTACTATTAACAACTGTACTAGTTTCTTTTCATATGAGCATTTTGTTGTTGTTGTTGTTGTTTTGTGTAATGGCTTGGAGGAGCGGGTGGGTAGTGTCCATGACCTTTGTAGAGGTCTTCAAGATTGGAGAGAGGGGAAAAGAGTGAAAGAATTCACAACACACAGATTAATGCAGTAGTAAGAAGCACATCAAGATATGGAATTACCCTCAGGCTGGATTCGTCTTCAGACAGTAAACCTATATATACTTGCAACACAGAAGAACTCTGTTAAAGGCACCTTAGAGTCAGTTATTTTCTCACAAGCTTCAACCAAGCACACAGAGTCATACTCTGACCATGGGCCTGCTCAGAATGCTAACAAAAAGTAGAATCTGCTAAAGGCACTCAGGGACCAAAAGACAAGAGTTTTGACCATATCTAGCTTTGTTAATATATTTTCTTCTTTTACATTCATCAGGAAGAAAGTGCTGATCAAATTATATATCATCATCATCATCGTTTAACGTCTGCCTTCCATGCAAGAATGGGTTGGACGATTTGACTGAGGACTGGTGAACCGGATGGCTGAACCAGGCTCCAATCTGATCTGGCAGAGTTTCTACAGCTGGATGCCCTTCCTAACGCCAGGCACACAGTCATAGCAGTGTGGTTAAGAAGCTCATTTTACAACTGTGTGGTTTCAGGTTCAATTCTACTGCACAGCATCTTGGGCAAAGTGCCTTCGATTACAGCCCTGGGTCTACCAATGGCTTGTCAATGAATTTAGTAGAGTGAAACCATGTGACAAGGCAGCAAGCTGGCAGAAACGTTAGCATACCAGGCGAAATGCTTAACGGTATTTCGTCTGCCGCTACGTTCTGAGTTCAAATTCTTCCGAGGATGACTTTGCCTTTCATCCTTTCGGGGTCGATAAATTAAGTACCAGTTACGCACTGGGGTCGATGTAATCGACTTAATCCCTTTGTCTGTCCTTGTTTGTCCCCTCTATGTTTAGCCCCTTGTGCGCAGTAAAGAAATAAGAAACTATGTGACAGTCCATCAGTCACACACACACACACACACACACACACACACACACACACACACAGATAAATATGGATATGTATGTATGTGTCTTTGTATCTGTCCCACATACAGTTGACAACTAGTTGACAACTGGTGTTGATTTGCTTACATCCCCATAACTTAGCAGTTCAACAAAAAAAAAAAATGGGGGATTGAGAGAATAAATACCAGACTGTAAAAAAAAACAAGTATTGGACTTGGTTCATTTGATTAAACTTTTCAAGGCAGTGCCCCAGCATGGCTGTAGTCCAATGACCTATTCACATAAAAGATAAACGTTAAACAACATCTAAATACCTTAGTATCTGAATTACAGATGTTAAAAGGGGTTAAAAGTTAATTCACTTTGTAGAATTGCAAGAACTATTTATCTCTATTAACATAAATTAGACGCAACAATAGCAGTGAATATCTGCTGTGTCTGACTATCAAAGTGAAACAGTTTTCAATACATTTCTGAATAGTACAGATGGGTTTAGAAAATAGATGACACTCATGAACTTCAATGAACATTGTCCATCACGAGTTTACTATGTTTTTAATAAACCAATTATGATTCTTCATTACTTGGCCACTATATATCTACATATATATATATATATATATACACATACACACATATATATAATAATATAAATAATATATATATATGCATATATACATACATATATGTACATACCTACATATATATGTATATATACATGCATATATGGGTACAGGACGTCAAAAAAATGTGAACAAAATGAAAAACGAGAACATAAAAAAACAAAAAAAACATGGAAAACGAACTTCTTTTCGAACAATGAAAGAAACAAATAGAGAAACGAGACAGGCAACATAAAGAACATTCCCTTCATCAGTTGTCTCCTGTTTTATCTACTCTGCGTTTCATATATATATATATATATATATATATATATCCAAGAAAGGTTGTGAATCCAACCCACTAAAGGATAATATCTATCCAATATACTGCCGGAAGAATACCCAATTATTATATATCCAATCCATGCTAGCATGGAAGATGGACATTAAAATATATATATATATATATATATATATATATATATATATATCTACACACACACACACACACACACACACACACACACACACACACACATATATATTGTTTTCAGCACATCCATTACAATATGAGCTAATGAATGAGCTTCTAAGTGGTTGTTCAATTTGCTAGAAGTAGTAACCAAATTTCACTCAAATTACAAGCTATAACTATAAAACGAGGAGGGACACATTGGATAATGTGTAGATCTAGTTCCCTGGAAAATAAAAGCAATAGGATAGTCACAGCTGCAGTGTGACTGGTTTGATCACTGGACTCCTTGAATATGGCAGACATGGCGCTAAACAACAACTCAACTACACATGTATACAGACATACTAATATGGTACACGTTAGGAAACAACTAATTTACTGATTATTACTGCGGAACAGAAGAGGAGGAAGCAGGCGTTGGCCGTTTTACAACTTTTGTTTCTACATTTGCTCTTTTTAGTTTCATATATACATGTGTGTGTATGTATATACACTTATACATTTATGCATATATGAAAAGTTCCTGGCTTCAAGGGTATCGTGAATGGCCTGGTTGCAGGCTCAACCATCCAAGTTCTTTTTATATTACAAGGCTTAGTAAAACTGGAGGACTGCTGCAATAAATGTCTGAATCTGAGAGGGGAGGATGTTGAATAAAATCATAATTAGTAGATCCTGCTGTACTTTCTTTTACCCAAAGCAAGGAACTTTTCTGTACCCCCTCCTGTACATATACACTTATATTTACAAATGAAAGAAAAGCGAGCGCTCTGCGCTAGAGTTTCGAGTTACTGGGAGGCTGTCAGTGACCTTACTCGATCATTACTCAGTTTTACAGTAATATGTAGCTGAAACCCTTCAGGTGATTATTATAGAAAAGAACTGTCTGAGAGATTGCTGCAACATATCTTCTGTGTGTGACTGCGTGAAACACTGATTAGTGATGAAGTGAACTCACTCTCTAGTATATATATAGATATATAGAGCTTTAGATAGACACACACACAGAGTCTACCTATACATATAAGCAGACACACACACACACACACATATATATATATATATATATATATATATATATATATATATATATATATATATATATATATATATATATATATATATATATATATATATATACATATGTACATATATCTGCACCAACCTGTGTGTAATACGGTATGCAAATTAGTAGCTCCAATTCTCTGTAGCTACTGGATTTGGTGAGTGCATAAACAGACTGGCTGCTTGTTTCTCTGGGATTGGTCAAACGGATGTAGGCACCTCTGGTGAGAATGATTGAAGCTGGTCATTATTATTTCAATCTATGGAGAGGAATTAGTTAAATTTGCTCTGCTAATATATTTACTACTGAGGTCACCTCACCGGGGAACATACAACCTAGGGCTGCTTTTCTATGGAAGGCCAGCAGTCACCCATGCATACCAGCCTCCCTTCTCCATGCCACCAATGTTATCCAAGGGAAAGGCAAAGGGGCCGATATAGCTTGGCACCAGAAATGTTACAATTCATTTCTACAGCTGAGTGAACTGGAGCAATGTGAAATAAAGTGTCTTGCAGCCCAGTCCAGGAATCAAACTCACAACCTCACGATCATAAGCTCGGTGCTCTAAACACTGAGCCATACGCCTTCACACACACACAAAATAATATGAAGTACTATAATGACACCTTACTGTTTGTTCTAAATAATAACATATATATATATGCACACAACATACATACACATACATGTGCATGTGTGTGTGTTGTGTGCATATGTTTGTATGTGTAGGCAGAAAGATGCAGTGTAAAGAGCTATATTATACTAACCTTAAATTTTTTAAGAAAAAAAGAGAAAAAAAAAATCAGACAATTTGGTTCCAAACTAATTATACATTTGAGGAAAGAGAGACATGTTTGTTAATTAATGCAAAGACAAACATGTCATTATTATTGTTTTCCTGTTCATTCTCTGGTATTCCTATAAGCAAAACTTTAACTCTCTTTCCTTGCATATGCATAAAAACACGTGTTTGTGCATAAACGTACGTGTGTGTGTGGGGGGGGGGGGGGGTCAGTTATCACATCACAATACAGGAATGTTCCACACTAATAATTCTATAGCAGACTTCAGTACTCATTATCACATAGGAATAACAAATACAAATATAAAGGGTTGATAAAACAAGTACCAGTTGAGTACTGAGGTCGGTGTAATTGACTACTCCACCCCACCCCACCCAGCCCTCAAAATTCTGGCTGTGTGCCTATAATAGAAAAGATCTTATCATCGTCATCTCTATAAAATTAAGCTTCAGTCAAACAGAATATTGATCTAGTTAACAATATACTTTCCCGTCAAATTTGTGGCCTTGATCCATTGCTGGAAGCATCAGTAATATCATCAATTTTATGTCAGTTTTTCCATGCTTGCCTTGACTGGATGGATCTTCTCTGGCAGAGCAACCCACCACTTGTTGTGGTCCTTTGTCATCTCAGTCTTGGGATTCAGCCTTCACCACTTCTTATGCTTTCTTTTCCACAAGTTCTTCCACTAGGATCTCTTGCCACCTCTATACATGTCATCTTCCATACAGTCATGGCCAAAAGTTTGGAACATTTAAAAAAAATTGTTATGCCCAAGTACAATTCACAAAATTACAGAAAGTCACATGACTGGCATCAAACATAACTAAAATTTTTTTTTTTTTTAGATAGCCACCATTTTACTGTAATAATATATTGCAAATTAAATATAACTTAGGGTATTTAATATAAAAATTCTAATTTTCAGACCTATGTCCCATACTTTTGGCCACGACTGTATATTCATCACATCTATACCAGCACTGTGGAGGCGCAATGGCCCAGTGGTTAGGGCAGTGGACTCACAGTCATAGGATCGCGGTTTCAATTCCCAGACCAGGCGTTGTGAGTGTTTATTGAGCAAAAACACCTAAAGCTCCACGAAGCTCCGGCAGGGGATGGTGGCGAACCCTGCTGTACTCTTCCACCACAACTTTCTCTCACTCTTACTTCCTGTTTCTGTTGTGTCTGTAATTCAAAGGGTCAGCCTTGTCACGCTGAATATCCCCGAGAACTACGTTAAGGGTACACGTGTCTGTGGAGTGCTCAGCTACTTGCACGTTAATTTCACGAGCAGGCTGTTCCATTGATCGGATCAACTGGAACCCTCGACGTCATAAGTGACGGAGTGCCAACACACATACCAGCACTGCCTTCTCTTTTGCATTCTACATTTAATTCCTTTTATACCCAGTTTTTCTCCCAGCTCACTTATGCCCTGCTATTCATGTACACTAATATTTCACGCTTAGTACAGCATGCTCACCTCAGTTTTTTTTCCAGCCTTTGCACATCTCACGTCTTCCTTATTCAATGCCAATGTTTCCTGAACACACAACATTACACTTACTACAATCTGGCCTTCACATGGAAGATTATCTTTTTATTACCAGCAGAGACAATAGTAGCCTGAACTTCTTCCACCCCCATTCTTCTCTGGCTACTCATGCTTGTGGAATACCCACACACATCCACGCCTAACTGGGTCACCTAGATAACAGAAGCTATCAACAACTTCTAGGAAGTCTACCGAGTATTCGAGGAAAGAATTTATTTCAAGGGTGCTCTTATTCCTGGTCATCAGCTATATAGAAAGTCTTTTTTTCTGTTAGCCTGCCTGTAATCCGACAACTGCACCTCTTTTTGTGTACTGTTTCAGTTGTGCTACTGAATTGAAAATGTCTTGCGTAGGATGTAAGCAATGCCTAGCAGAGTTCCTTCGGACTGTGTATAATAATGTTGAAAGCTTTAGTGTTTTTGCTTTTTATTTGTTTGTTTTTTTTTCTTGATTGAAACTAGAACTCCAGTTATTATTGGTACTCATTTAACTATAAAATCAACTGTAATTGAGGATACTGATGATCAAGAATATTCCAGTTATGACCATCTCATCGTTTTAATGGTATGTAGGACTACATCATCTAATCATATGAGTATTGTAGGACTACATTATCTAAGATGAATTGAGACCATCTCATCTTTTTAGTGGCGTGTAGGACTACATTGTGGATGCGCAATGGCCCAGTGGTTAGGGCAGCGGACTCGCGGTCGGAGGATCGCGGTTTCGATTTCCAGACCGGGCGTTGTGAGTGTTTATTGAGCAAAAACACCTAAAGCTCCATGAGGCTCCGGCAGGGGATGGTGGCGAACCCTGCTGTACTCTTTCACCACAACTTTCTCTCACTCTTACTTCCTGTTTCTATCGTGCCTGTAATTCAAAGGGCCAGCCTTGTCACACTGTGTCACGCTGAATATCCCCGAGAACTACGTTAAGGGTACACGTGTCTGTGGAGTGCTCGGCCACTTGCACGTTAATTTCATGAGCAGGCTGTTCCGTTGATCAGATCAACTGGAACCCTTGACGTCGTAAACAACGGAGTGCCAACAAGGACTACATTATCTAACATGCCCCTTCCTGACGGTTGTATGGCTACTATTTCTAGCAGAGTGAGTAACCACATAAGAGATTTCCTCACTGCCTCATTTAATCAAGGGGCAAATTTTAGTATTGTCTCATTGACCTGGGGCTTTTTACAAAGTTTTACAAGAAACAAAGAAATATTCCAGTATATCTTCATAATGTACTTCAACCTTATTATTTCTGTCTATTTCCCGTTTTCTACACAATTTAGAAATACATTAATTGTCAATTAGATATATTCATTTCAAATTTTGGCACAAGGCCAGTAACTTCAGGAGCAGGAGTAAGTCGATTACATTAACTCCGGTACCCAACTCGTACTTATTTCATCGACCCCCAAAAGGATGAAAGGCAAAGTCCACCTCAGTAGATTTGAACTCAGAGCTTAAAGGTGGATGAAATTTCACCTAAGCACCTTTGTCCAGCATGCCAATAATTCTACCAACTTGTTGCCTTAATTGTCAATTAGATATATTACATTAATTTTGCAGTGATTCCCACACTTTGAATCGTATAATCTATAGAATACGCACATCCTGTTTCACTTCCCATAGCACACCCCTATTTCGCTAGCCACAGTATATCCTATTTCAGTGCCTCCTCCAATACCTATAGCACATGCTGTTCCAGTAGTCATAACACACTCTGCTTCAGTATTCATATTACATCCCGACCCAGAGCCAGTAGCACACACTGTCTAATATCTACCAACTAAATCATATCTTTTATCATTTACTTGTTTCATTTGGTCATTAGATTATGGCCATGCTGGGGCACCACTTTGAAGTAGTCAAACAAATCAATCCCCAGTACTTTCTTTTCTTTTTCTTTTTAAGCCTGGTACTTATTCAATTGCTCTCTTTTGCCAAATCGCTAAGTAACAGGGATGTAAACACACCAACGCTGGTTGTCAAGCAATGGTAGGAGACAAACATTTCCACACACACATACATACATACATACATACATACATACATACATACACGTGTGACAGGCTTCTTTCAGTTTCTGTCTACCAAATCCCCTCACACGGCCTTAGTTGGCCCAAAACTATAGTAGTAGACACTTCCCCAAGGTACCATACATACAGTGGGACTGAATTTGAAACCAAGTGGTTGGGAAGCAAAACTTCTTACCACACAGCTATGCCTATGCCTGTGATAGAGAAATTAATATTTTCCAGTTTCAATTTCAAACCAGAACTGGGTTGGCTTTTTCTACTATCACTCAAGATTGAAATAATGTATCAGCAATAAACTTGAAAAGGTTCAATTAAGTATATCTTCCTTATATCTTCCTTTTAAAACCGGTCATGAGCATAAATATGATATTAATAGTTTAATAAATAAAGCTGATAGCAAAAATAAAAATTAGTAACTTTCATTCATACATTGTGTGTATGCTTTTGTGTAAGTGTGAAAAGGTGTTTTGGTGTGTGTTAGTGCTTTTGTGTATATTTGATTATAAGCTTGTGTGTGTGTGTGTTTGTGTGCTTTTGTGTATGTATGGTTGTATCCTTTGTGTATTATGTATGTGTGTGTGTGGACTTTTGTGTATGGTATGTATGGTTGAGTTGTTTTCTATAGATGCTAGTACTTTTGTGTGTGAATGTGCGCATTTTTTATGGGTGAGTGTATGGGAGGGTTCACATGTAAATGTGCATTTCTGGTGGTGGTGGTGGTTGCATCTGCGTATGAGCATATATGCATTTATATCTGTGTATCCCTGTGTTTTACAATTCTTATGTGTGCATGTGTTTGATTCATGTGTGTATGTGTACGTATAAGAGGAGTGCATATGCGTGTATGTGTATACATACATTTCTCCCTCTCCCTCTCTCTCTCTCTCTCTCTCATATATATATATATATATATATATATATATATATATATATATATATATATATATAGGTGTGTGCATTCATTTGCATTCCTGTTTGAGCAAAGACATGTATGTATTTTCATCCATGTGTGCATGTGCATTGCTGGTACATTTAGTTGTGTGTACTCATAGTGCGTCTGTGTGTGTGTGTGTGTGCGCATTCCTGTGTGTCTGTGCTTATGCAATCACGCATGTAAACCTAGACAAAGTCTTAAAATATCATCCTTCCACAAATATTTGGTTTCATTCGATCAGTTGCAGGCAAAAAAAAAAAAAAAAAAATAGCAACACTAAGAATACCAACATGAACAACAACAATTTACTCTAAAGCAACTAAATCGGTTAAAAAAAAAAAGTAAACAAATAATAATAAAAATAGAAAAACGCCAAAAAACACAGACCTAGTGGTACATGAATTGTCATTTGAGATTCAGGTATTACTTTTACTTCAGATGTTATTGTAATTTTTTTTAGTTCGTTTTATTCTGTTGTTTTAGCCAGTGTAGGTTAAGTAGTAATGTAACTGGTGAGATACCTGCATTGTGTGGGAGCAGGTGACTTACTACCTGCACTCTGTCAAATAAATGGTACGAGGGGGGGGAGGGGGTCAAAGACTTCAAACTATCACCATTTCAGGCTTTGTTTCTTTTTCTTCTCTTTTCTTTTTTTAATGACTTAGTCAGAGGAAAGTGAATGTAATTTGGCCTGAGAGTTACAGTATCATGATCAGATCATAAAGGCTGCGGGTTCAAATCCTGGATGGGTGGTATGTTTTTGTCCTTCAGCAAAGCACTTCATTTTAAGTTGCTCCAGTCAACTCAGCTGTAATGAACATCAACCAAGTACTGGTGTAACTGTCTCTCCCTCCAGCAGTCACATCCTCGGTGTTCCACTGGGGTGAGGTTGAGTGAGCTTAGAGAATGTCTGATGTCTGCTTACAACTTGAAAACAGCAATAGCATGGTAGGTGTTATCAAGACTTTATACCTAAAACAATTAGCAACAGCTTGGAAGATGTTACCAAGACTTTACACCTAAAATAATTAGCAACAGCATGAAAGATGTTACCAAACCATAAAAGCTTCACTTGGGTGAGGTCGAGCGAGCTGAGATAGTATCTGCTGTCAGCTTACAACTTGAAAACAGTTAGCAATAACATGACAGATGTCGCTAAGACTCCACACCTAAAACAATTAGCAACATGGTAGATGTTACCAAGACTCTACAGCAGAAGCAATTAACAACAGCATGGTAGATGTTACCAAGAGTTTACACCTGAAATAATTAGCAACAGCATGAAAGATGTTACCAAACAATACATTCTCATGGGTGATGACTGGCTATACAAGTCAGAGGAAGATGGGCATTGTCTGTACTTCTTTCCCATAACTACACTGTCATTTACTTCCTCTCCTCCTCCTATGATTCTTTCTTACAGCACAAGTTTAGTATTTCTGCCTGCCACCAAGCCTTGTATGTACACTCATGCAACATCTCTTATGTTAACTCTCTCTGTTTCTGTCTTTTACTCTCTCTCTCCCTCTCTTTTCCTCTCTCAATATAATGTAAAGCCTGACTGGAGAAACCAATCAACTAACAAACCAACCATTCAGCCATTTATATTGGCTATTATTATACAAAGATTTAAGGCAGCCAGCTG
The DNA here is from genome assembly GCF_046866305.1 of Octopus bimaculoides. Taxonomy (NCBI): domain Eukaryota; kingdom Metazoa; phylum Mollusca; class Cephalopoda; order Octopoda; family Octopodidae; genus Octopus; species Octopus bimaculoides. Next base: position 13,123,581 of record NC_142945.1, on the reverse strand, counting down.
GCAGAATCATTAGCACATTGGGCAAAATGCTTAGTGGTATTTCGTCTGTCTTCACGTTCTGAGTTCAAGTTCCGCTGAGGTCAACTTTACCTTTCATTCTTTCAGTGTCGATAAAATAAGTACCAGTCAAAATATTGGAGTAGATGTAATCGACTAGCCCCCTCCCCCAAAATTTCAGGCCTTGTGCCTAGAGTAGAAAGGATTATTATACAAAGATTAATGATACTATCCATCCACTTGGATCAACTCTACCTTATACAATTTAGTCCTAAATCATCATCATCATTATCGTTTAACATCCGTTTTCCATGTTGGCATGGGTTGGACGGTCTGACTGAAAACTGGTAAGCCAGGGTCTGCACCAGGTTCCAATCTGATTTGGCAAGGTTTCTATGGCTGGATGCCCTTCCTAACGCCAACCACTCTGAGAGTGTAGTGGGTGTTTTTAACTTGCCACCAGCATGGGTGCCATTGACTTGACACTGGCACCGGCCACGACTATGGTCTCACTTGGCTTGACAGGTCAGCACAAGCACGGTATATCACCAAGGGTCTTGATCACCTGTCATTGCCTCCATGAGGCCCAATGCTTGACCGGTGCTTTTTACATGCTACCAGCATGGGTGCCAGTCAGACAGCACTGGCATTGGTCACGACTGGCACTGGCATCGGCCACGATTATATATTATGTTTTATCATTTAAGTCATAATTTACTTTAATTATTAAAGACTGTTAAGTATGATTTGAGGAAAATTTGGCTACAATTTCTCACAGATTGGTGAAATGCATAAGGCTGTGGTAGAGACCCTCTTCTGCTAACATTTAAATTTGAAAACCAACCCCTGTTAATGACATTGTCTATAATAACCCATATGTTAAAAAAAAAAAAGAAAACAGTTTAAGCCTATAAGTTGCATACTTATGAATTTGGATAATTAATGATTCATTATTTTTCTCAACATATATGTACTCCAACAGGTTCTTATGCACTTATAGATGCTCTGGTTATTAATAAGGTTCTCCAGTACTCATACAGTGGCTTCCCTTGTCAGCCTCTTGAGGGAAATTTGACTGCTGTTTCTAGTACATCAAAAAGTGGGTCTCTACCATAGCTCTATGCAGTTGGTCAATCTACTAAAAACTGCAGCCAAATATCCTTCATATCATACCTAATAGTCTGTAACAAAGAAGAATGCTGGATAATATGATTGTAGGTAGATTATGTTTTAATTTATTAAGATATAATTATAATGTATTTAGGAACAGTTTGTATAATACAGGATCGTCATGGCTGGAATGTTTTGGATCATACAATCAGAACTGACTTGGTACTAGCTAAGCCATCACTTACACACAAATACAACCTAGTAGCTCGCACCACCAAATTGTTTTAGGTCCCTCTGTAGTGAAAAAGCGATATAGACAACCTCTCAGTATTCTCTCTTTTGACCCAATGGAACATCAAGGATGTGATAGCTTGAAGGGAGAGAAGGGTGCATTGAGCCTTGGGCCAACCAAAGCCTTTAAGAGGATTTTTAGACAGAAACTGAAAGAAGCCTATTGTGTGTGTGTGTGTGTGTGTGTGTGTGTGTGTGTGTGTGTGTGTGTGTGTGTGTGTGTCTATGCACATGTGTCTTTGTGTCGGTGTTTGTTCCCCACCACTGCTTGACAATCAGTGTTGGTGTGCTCATGTCCCTGTAACTTAACAATTCAGCAAACAAAAACCGATACAAGTACCAGGTTTAACAAAAAGTAAGTACTGGTGTTGATTCATTTAACTAAAACTTCTTCAAGGCAGTGCCCCAGCATGGCCGCAGTCTAATGACTGAAACAAGTAAAAGATAAAAGATACTGCACACAATTCCTGCAACGATCAACTAAAAAAATTTTACTGATAATATATGGAGATTAATGCAATTTAAAATTTCCCAAACACCATACACACACAACTTCTATAAACATTGACCTTTCCAATAGGAATCAAATACTTCTAAGTTGTTTTTTTTTTTTTTTTTTTTTTTTGTGGGAGTGGGGGGTGCAAATTCTACGAAATTTACTTTGCCTTCCAAGAATCAGTCAATAAAATAGGATCAGTTTAACTGCTGATGCAACATCCAGTTTCACGAATCAGTAGAGTATTTAGTTTCATCCTGCACCATTCTGAATTCAAATCTTGTTAAGGTAAATTTGCCCTTCACTCCTCAGTACTCGATACAATAATTACCTACTGCTGCTGCTGTTGTTGTGTAATTCTGGGCAGCCTTGGTCTTATACATGAATAACCCACTACAGTAGCAGCAGCAACATTATAAAATCAGCAAATGATTTGTCATCATGCAGTGTTGAGCTTAACTCCTGCAGTGAAAAGAACTGCCTGTGATAAGACAAACCAGCAGCCTATCTAGTGATAGATTTATCTCTTGCCGTTTTAATGTTTAAGAAACCAAAGATGAATACCAACTACATGCTTCCTTGTGATTCAAAAAAAGTTGTTAGCTAAGAAAGAAGTATATTTCTGACCATGTGAGTGTATTCTGTGAATTTGTGTGTGCATGCATGCATATCGCAGTGTATGTAAGTGTGACTAAATGGTTAAGAAGTTTGTTTCACAATCTGACGCTAGGTCTGATTTCACTGTCTGGTACTTTGGGCAAGTATCTTCACACATAACATCTAAATAACTCTGACTCTGAAAGTGAAATTGGGTAAACAATGTTAACTGAGTGTAAGACTGTCGGATGGACTATTATGGACTGAAGGGAAAAAGGACACCCTTTGGTTATGAATGACCATGGGATTGCACCTAGAAAGTTACCTTCCAAGGCACAAGTCTGGGCAAAGTTATTTATGGAAGACTAGCAGTCACACATGCATACCAACCTCCTCTCTCCAGGTCACAGATGTTATCCAAAGGAAAGGCAAAGGCTGATACAGCTTGACACCAGTGACATTGCAACTAATTTCTACAGTTGAGTGAACTGGAGCAACATGAAATAAAGTGTCTTGCTCAAGAGCACAACACACAGCCCAACCCGGGAATCAAACTCACTACCTCATGATTGTGAGCCCAATGCTCTAACCACTGAGCCATGCACCTTCACATGGACTATATATTGAACTTATTGTATTGAGTTTACTTGTATTCAGATTTTATCTTGGAACTATGTTAATAAAATGATTTACATCCTTACCAACTCTCCATTTTCTCACCTTTTATTATATATATATATATCTATATCTATATATAAGCAAACACAAATGCGGGATTGTATTGAACAAATGAGGGAGATGCATTTAATACAAGTTGTAGTCACTTCTTGAAACTGAAGTTTATCTCCCAACTCAAGTTTCATGCAACTGCAATCTTCAGGCTAGAACAGGTAGCCGTGGTGTGAAACTCAAGTTGTAAGATAAAAACTCAGGTTCAATAATATCAATGTGTGTGTGTGTGTGTGTGTGTGTGTGTGTGCGCGCGCGCGTGCATGCGTGTGTGCGATAGTAGTCACTTGTAATCTGAGAATGGCAGTTCTGAAATTTCTTGCTGAACAACCTGCACAAATGATTTGTTTGCAGCAGTGGTTCTCATCTGAGGGTCCATATAAGATTTTTGGTGGTCCACGCAGCAAAATAGTCAATTAGAGATCCGAAATAGTAATTTAAGGGCTCCTGAAAAAAATTTTGCTTTAGATATATGTATTAGTATGTATTGCAAGAAACAGCTTGATTTTCCTTTCTCTAACATTTTACATAGTTCAACCTACAGAAATTAATGTGCGAAAAAGGAATTTCGAAAACAGCTTCTACAAAACTAGTTTTTAACCATCAAATGGCTATGGAGGTCCACCAGAATAAAATAGTAATCAAAGGGGTCCATAGATAAAAAATGGCTGAGAAACCCTATTTTATAGCAATCAAATGTTTTTTTACTGTACATTATCTCACTCCCTCCATCAAATCACCACTGTCTGTACAGGTGCACAGTGTACCACACATCAGATGTCAAAGTGACTGCAGAGCAACATGAGATGAAGTGTCTTGCTCAAGAACACATTTCACCATCTAATCCAGGAACTGAAACCATGATCTCGTGATTGTGAATGCAACACTATAACCACTAGACCATACACCCTCACAATATATCTCCATCCACACAAACACAAACACACTGAGGAGGTGAATTAATAAGATTATATAGAGTTTCAACAAGCAATCATGTAATCCTAGCAGTTTATTGGCAAAAATGCATGTACGTTTTATAGAGCATAAAAGATTGTATATGTTTCCTGTATTTTACTAATACACACACACAAACACTCTATCATCATCATCATCGTTTAACGTCCGCTTTCCATGCTAGCATGGGTTGGACGATTTGACTGAGGACTGGTGAAACCGGATGGCAACACCAGGCTCCAGTCTGATTTGGCAGAGTTTCTACAGCTGGATGCCCTTCCTAACGCCAACCACTCAGAGAGTGTAGTGGGTGCTTTTACGTGTCACCTGCACGAAAACGGCCACGCTCGAAATGGTGTCTTTTATGTGCCACCCGCACAAGCCAGTCCAGGGGCACTGGCAACGATCTCGCTCGAAAATCCTACAGGAGCCAGTCAGGCGGTACTGGCAACGGCCACGCTCAAAATGGTGCATCTCATGTGCCACCCGCACAAGAACCAGTCCAGGGGCACTTGCAACGATCTTACTTGGCTTGCCGGGTCTTCTCACGCACAGCACATTTCCAAAGGTCTCGGTCAGTAGTCATTGCCTCGGTGAGGCCCAATGTACGAAGGTCTTGCCTCACCACCTCAGCCCAGGTCTTCCTGGGCCTACCTCTTCCACGGGTTCCCTCAACTGTTAGGGTGTGGCACTTTTTCACGCAGCTATCCTCCTCCATTCTCACCACATGTCCATACCAGCGCAATCGTCTCTCTTGCATGCCACAACTGATGCTTCTAATGTTCAGCTTTTCTCTCAAGATACTTACACTCTGACGGGTATTCACATTGACATTACACATCCAACGGAGCATATATATATATATATATATATATATATATATATATATATATATGTATATATACACACACACACACATATATATTATACATATGTATAGCCCAACCCATGTTAGCATGGAAGATAGTTGTTAAATGATGATCATGATTATATATATATATATATATATATATATATATATATATATATATACGTGTGTGTGTGTGTGCGTTTGTGTGTGTGTATATGTTTAAAATAAGGCTATAAAACATTAAATAAAACAATATTTTAAGTGTGTGTGTACATGCATAATTCTTGATAATGGTTGCTTGAGAAAATGCTAATATATAAAGACTGCAATCTAGTGTTATTGATGCACAGGGTCTGCGCAAAAAAAGGATCGCAGGCAGAGCTTATGAAGTGTGCAAATTAGAGAGAAAAAGGAGAAAGAGATGTGTGAGAGGGATAAAGTAATAACATGCAACTGATAAAGAGAATAAACAGTCAAAGAGAGAAAGGAAGAGGGGGAATAGAAAAACTAAAACGGATTACACAAGAAGAGAAATTTAATGAAATGTTTTAATGAGAGAGAACAGGGGAGAGGAAGGAAGAGGGATGATGTAAAAGAGGAAGAGATTGGGAGTAAAAGAGAAAGTGAAAAGAAAAGGAGTTTGAAAGGACGGAGAAAAATGATGGGGTTTTTCAAGGCTGGAAAAAGGGAGCAAGTCGGCATGAGAGAGAAATAGGAAAGAAAAAGGGGTGGAGAGAAAAAAGAAAGCCAAAGAAATGAGAAAGAATTTTTTTTTTTTTAATATAGGGAATTGGAAAAAGAATGAAACTAGGGAATTGAAGTAAAAAACAAAAAAAAAAGGGATAATCTGAAAGGAAAAAGACAGAAAATGTAGGAAGAGAGGGGAAAAAATTGTGAAAATAAAGGAGCAAAAGTGAGAAAGAGATGAGGAAAAAGAAAGAAAAAAAGAGAAGAGAAAGAGAGAGAGAACATGATGGAAATGGAGTTAGTTTATTACTATTTGTGTAACCTATTCATTGCAGGTCAGGTCAGCATTATAACGGTGTGGGAGAATGAGTAAGTCTAAACAGAAGTCCAGTCCCTACTACAATAATAATACTGCTACTATTATAAAACAAGAGCAATGAATGAATGCTAGGATAAAAGGCTGACGGCTGTCGTAGAGCGCAGGAGGTGGTAGGGAGTACACATGCCTCATCTCTGAAAATCTAATCCCTAATTTGTTCATCAAAACAAACGTCAACTTGGAGGAAGGCGCTCGTTGGCACGTGTTACTACTATGACAAAACCAAATTGCTTCCCTAACCAAACTGCTGCTATAGCGATAAAGCATTGTTTCTTGAGATTTAAAGGGAATATAGGGGTCCTCTACCGTTTTCTTTTCCTCCTTTTTTTTCTCCTGAAACTATTGATTATTAAAACCACCACCCCAAAAATAAAAAGAGAAATAAATGATAATTCTCTGCTGAAAGAAGAGAAAACATTTATCTTTGATAACGATTTTATTTGAATATTAAAAAAGGGGTGTTTGCCAAAGGGATTTGTTTTCATTTCAGGAAAACAGAGAAATTGTTGTAATTTCACTTATACACCAAATTCTGAAATAATGAGAGCCCAACACACATAGCAAGGAAACAAATTAAACATCTGCACTTCACCCCCACCCCACCATCTGTCCCTTTATAAATATTTCTGGCATTCCTTCGGTAACAGCAGATCAGGGGACGTGTAAGAATAGGTCGTCGCAACACCTACACATAATAAATTATGTATGCCAATGTACGTACGCACGTATGCATGCTTATAATAAACATGCGCGCATGTGTCTATACACATGCATGAATGTTCGGCGTGTTGATAAATGCATGTGTACATACAAAAATACGCGAAACACGCAAATATAAACAACCAAACATACACAAAACAATGCACGCACGTAAATATCTACATATACATATATATATATATATATATATATATATATATATATATATATATATATATATATGTAGATATATATATGTATGTATGTATATACGCGTGCGCGAGTTCCCACATGTACATAGAAACATGCAAATAACAGTCATTGAGTCGTTCGTTCTACCTGAACTGGTGCTACCTACTGCATCAGCTAGGGATTATTACAACACCAATTTCTGCTGGTATAGACTATACAGGAGAGACGAGAAAACACAACCAAGGGAGCAATTAACAGAAAAACAAATATTAACAATAGTTCGAAAGTATTTCTCTATATTTAGAAAGAACCTTGCATGGCAATCACAGAACTGAGCTGGGGAATACAGCAGTAAAAAGGGATGAATTTGTGAACTACTGAGTGATTTAGTAGGGAGGAAGGCAAAATAGGGGATGCTGTTAGAAAGACTATTTTAAAAGAGAAAATAATTTCAATGAATGTTAGATAATCGGGACTTTTTTTTCCCCAAAGAGAAAGGGGAAGGGGTAGGAAAATGGGACTGAACATTTAATTAAAATAAATCAGGCCACAATGTTGTTGTCATGGGCACGCTGAGAAATGAAAGGGTTTATGTCTATCATTATTGGTAATAGTAGTAGCATAAGCTTTATTGAAAACTGATCCTTTGGATTCCTGGTAATAACCTATTTTCGATTGAAATCCGAATGTCCCTATATATATACACACATACACACATGTATATATACAAATATATATATATATATATATATATATATATATATATATATATATATATATATATATACATATGTGTGTGTGTGTACATATATATATATATACCGATATATATATATATATATATATATATAAGTACATGTGTGTGTGCAGGTGTGTAAGTATATTATACATAAATTCACGTGTGTAGGTATATGCACACACACACACACACACAAACATGTATATATACACATGTGTGTGCATATGAATATACATATCTATCTATAGGTAGATAGATAGATATCCATTATTCTATACACTTGTATACGTGTTTTAGTATGGCTGTGTACCTCTCTCTCTCTATATATATATATAATTTAGTAAAGTCAATATCGACAAGCTGAAGAGTTTTCGACAATATTCTCTCTCGCACACACACACACACACACACACACATTTTCATCTGACGCTTTTAATGAACATTATGACATTTATCAAAAAAGCTCCTGGTCCGTCCAATATAAGCGAAAGCGAAGTTTACAGGATAATCGGTGCTTGACTAAGTTTGTGACGGAGGAAGAGGGGAAGACAGGACACCAAATTAAAATTGGTACCTAATTGTTAGAGGCAGACAGGCTGGCATTATTATCTTGCAAAGAATGATGACAACCACTCGGGAAACAATCGCCCACACGTAATATTAAGTCGATCAGAAGAACTCTTAGCCATAGATTAGATTTTGTTCACTGTTTGAGTGCGAGTGTGTGAGTAAAAGAAAATAAACAAGCGATAAGGCGAGGCGTACAACGAACACACATAAATAAAATATAGATAATTAATTTATACATCTACGCTCACATATTTAAAGCCGCTATGAACTCTAAAAACACTTATCTACACAAATACATATTTGTATTTATTTGTTTTGGTGCATTAATATATGTATACACATACATACGTGTACACATATATATACACACACATATAAACGTATATATGTATATATGGTCCGTGTGTTTGCACACACACACACACACGTATGTATGTATATATATATATATATGTGTGTGTATATATATGTATGTATATATATATATATATATATATATATATATATATATATATATATATATATATATATATATAGTGTATATAGACACACACACGTGTGTATGTGTTGAGTAGTAGGCGTGAGTGACTTCTGTCTCCAAGCAAAACATGGGTGGAGCTGGCAAGAGTGAGTAGTTCCATGATGACTGTCAAACAATCTAGACTCAAATCGTGGTGGATAAGAGTTGGAAATCCAGATGAACATCTACTTTCTATTGACTTGGGAATTCACACGTCTATTATTTGTATAAGTGTGCAGTTGTAGATATAATAAAAGGGGATGAGGTATGATTTACCAGTTAAAGGCTACTTGACTTACATTGCGAGTAAGAAGCCGCTGATAAACTAAATAATAATTTCTTACATCATAGGGCACAGTGCTTCAATTAATAGGGTAGGAGGAAATGTTATGAAGCGACGTTCATGCCTTTCTCAAGAGGCATTATATATATAAGAGGATTTGAAACTGCATCACGGACTTTAGTCTCTCGGTAGCATAGTTCTGTTCTACTCTTTATATAACTATCATAATACAAAAACTTAATATAAGGCACAGCACAAAGACATATTTATGTAGATGGGAAACTGGGATAAAGTAACGATCGTACTTTTTCAACGGCTAAAAGAAGGCGAAATGTGAAGTGTGATGGCTATAAACATATATAGTGATGCAACGGTTTTGAACCCCAATAAGTCATTTATACCTGGCTGATCAAAAGTAACAATGACAATTTAGCGAGGCTTAAGATACCTTAAAATACCACGTTTATTTACAGTTGGTCACGGTACAAGAATGTTGATAGCAATGGGTCTGTCTGACACTGTGTGAGTACACTACAACAATATTCGTTGTGTACAGGTACACTGCGGTTGATTTATATAATTTGTAAACGTACGTGTGTTGTATTGTCTTTATTGCGGTATATAAAACAGGGATGTGTACAAATATCTCACCTTAAAGAGATTATTGTATACACAATCACAAACACATACGTGTGTGTGTGTGTGTGTGTGTGTGTGTGTGTGTGTGTGTGTGTGTGTGTGTGTGTGTGTGTGTGTGTGTGCGTGCGCGCATGTGGGTGTGTATTTAGTGACACTTCCTCGTCTAAGAGTTTCGGTGTTTATGATGGCCGTATGTATATACATGCTTCATGGAGGAGCATGTTAGAAGACCTTAATGACAAAAATAACTCGGCTTAGCATTGAAGGTTTACAGACTTTTATATTTTGTCAAACAAATACACATTGCACAATTATGATATTGTTAATCACCATTAATACTAATGATAACTATTATCATAATTCATCCTTTCGGAGGTCGATAAAATAAGTACCAGTTGAATACTGGGGTCGAAATTATCGACTTGCCCCCTCCCTACAAAATTTCATGCCTTGTGCCTATGATAGAAAGAATGATTATTATTATTATTATTATTGGAGATAGTGGTAGTGGTTGTAGTGGTGCTGAAATCACAACAAATTTTGTTTTTAATTAATCACAAGCATCATCTTTGATCACTTCCTGGAGAGAACGGTCTTTTGAACGAACGTAGGGAAATGATGGGTGTGATTGATGGTCGAAATGGGGAGCGAAAAGAAAAACCGACAAGAGAAAGAAAAAAACAAAAACAATCTCTTATTTACAAAGAAGTATTCAGGATCAAACATACATAATACTATCTATATAAATAGATTAGATAAATACGGGTAGAGAGAGATCTCAGTAGTAAACGAACGAACGGACGGACGGGCAGATGAAGGGACGGCATAACACACATTAAATTGACAAGAAATGAGATCAGAGAATATAAACAAGTTGACCTATGGATGATTCAAATTTAAAACAATTAGTACAACTGAAAAGGAATGTTAGCTTACTTGATTTAGGTGTTTTGGCTTCTTTGTAATATTTTTTCTTTGTAATTTTTTTATGGCAACCGGTAGATATTTTCACTTGAATGTCACAACATGCCCGTTTACAGTACACCGACAGACAGAACAGGCGACGGTTCCTCCTTAGGTATGTATATCTCCCACTCTGGTTACTAGTCTTTCTCTTTCTCTCTATCTCAGTGCTGGGTAATTCAGCCACTTGGAGCACTCACTCACGCACACACTCTCACTCAACTGCTGGCTACACTCGTTTATTTTATTTCTGCTTTACTCACTAACATACGTCATCAGTTATTGCTTTGCTGTCTACGTCACAAACTATTGCATAAAATCTATCTCCATCTCTGTCAACCTGAATAATTTTGTCTTTTTTTTTCACTCTTTGATCTCTCAGAATTTTGGCTCTCTCTCACTCTCTATCTCTGTCCCTCTCTCACTGGCTTCGCTATTCCTCTCTCTGTCTCTGTCCCTCTCTACCTGTCCCCCTCTTTCCCTGTATCTTTCTCTCCCTGTCCCTCTCTCTCCTTCTTTCTCTCCGATTTCTTTCTTCTGTTCGCTTTTCTCTCTCTTTCTCTCACATGATCTCACTTTCCCCGTCTCTCACCGTTTTTATTATACTTTTATTTTATCTCACGTTTAGTCTAAAAAAAAAATGACACCGACTCCCTCACTCGTTCAGTCTTCAGTATTTTCCACTGACATCTCTATTCTCAATACCAACTTTACCAACAGAATCTTCTACCTCATTCTCATTTCTCCCCCATCCCCACTACCTTTCTACTACTTCCTTATTCTCTCCCTATTCTGTCACCCATTTTCTACTTTCTGTTTCAAAAGATTTGGAAACTAATTTTTTGGTTTTCGTTGCTTTTCTGAAAACTGGACGTTTTTTTCTACAGTTTCTTTCTCCATATGACCTAGAAATATATGTTATCTCTTCCACCCTTTCTCTCTTTTTCCCTTTCTTTCTCTCTTTTCTATTTCGTTTTGTGATGTTCGTGCTTGTTCTTGTTCCTTTCTTTTACTTTTCATCCCTTCTTTTCTCAGACTTCCCTTTCTCCTTATTCAAAAGTAGTCTTCAAGAAACACTTGAAAATGACTTTCAGATGCCAAAGTAATAATAATAATAATAATAATAATAATAATAATAATAATCAGAAACTAGGAAGAACATCATAACTCCCACCCACGAAAAAGTAAAGAAAGAAAGAAAGAACCGATATTCGAATACAAAAAAAAAATGACTCCTAAAAATCAAAAAGAATGACAAGGAACAGGGGTTCGCTAAGTTGATTATGTGTTAGTATTGTTATTAATTGCTGTTTTGTTTCTACATCATTTGTTTTCAGTTTTCACAATATGTACACACACACACACACACACATTTCCATGGGCATATGTGGGAGGCTGTAAATTATATTGAGTATGAGTGGGAGTATATGTGGGTGATGAAAAAATAGGGATCTAAATTTTGTGTGTGTGTGCTCATGAGTTAGCATATAGGAATGGAAGTGCAGTTAAAATGTTCACTTCAGTTATTTCTTTCTGGATCCTCCCCCCACGCACTGTAGGGCAGCATATGCCCTACTGTAACCTGGAGTTGACTAATGAATTGTGAGATCAGTTTCAAAAACAGTAACTGAAAAGACACTTATAGTGTGTATGGACGATCCCTCTGATAGCATTTCGTTACTTTGTGGAATCAATCCCCTGTAAAGACATTGAAGTGTGAGTTTGAATCTTTTGAGTACAACTCAGTGTCTTCTATATGGAGAATGGAGAATCTCTGGATCTCATCTGTGGACTATATATATATATATAATCATAAATATACAGGGATTAGCATTGAGTTGCTTCTCCAACATACTGAAAATTTAGAAATAGCAGTCAAAGAACTACTGATTCTAAACTACAAATTTTTCTCTAAACGGATGGCGATATTTATGGCACACATAGAACAAAAAAACCGAGGGGAAAGCATAAACAAAACAAGTCTTTAGTTAATCGGATACGATCGTTTCATGGTTAAGAGAATGAAAATTTCTCTATTCCAAATCTTCAGCCCGATATTCTGATAAATTTGAAAGTGTCACTAAAAAAATTCACGGTAATTTTTGGCCATGCGACACCAAAAATCAACGATAAGAAAGGCACTTACGAATTCATCGGCTAGTGAGTTCAGGCATCCCACCTCAAAGAAATCTATTCCATGTGCGTCACAAATAGTCCCGTATGAAAAAAAGTCCCGTGTGGAGGGATTACGGTTTAACCATCTAACTTAGAGGTATCAAATATAAAATATACAAGAATAAGGGCAGGGAATCGTCAATTAATAATAGAATTAATTATTCTTGTATATATATATATATATATATATATATATATATATATATATATATATAAGTGAAATCGAAATCAAAATCATAATTGAACCAAATTTGATGACTGGCACCTGTGCCAGTGGAGCACTAACAGCACCGTCTGAGTGTGATCATTGCCAGAGCAGCTGTCTGGCTTCCATGCCAGTGGCACGTAAATAGCACCATTTGAGCGTGATCGTTACCAGCGTTGCCTTACTGGCACTTGTGCTGGTGGCATGTGAAAAAACATTCGAGCAAGGTCGTTGCCAGTGCCACTGGACTGGCTCCTGTGCAGGTGGCATGTAAAAAACACCATTTTGAGCGTGGCCATTGCCAGTATCGCCTGAGTGGCCCTCGTGCGGGTGGCACGTAAAAGCACCCACTATACCCTCGGAGTGGTTGGTGTTAGGAAGGACATCCAGCTGTAGGAACTCTGCCAGATCAGATTGGAGCCTGGTGCAGCCATCTGGTTCGCCAGTCCTCAGTCAAATCGTCCAACCCATGCTAGCATGGAAAGCAGGCATTAAACGATGATGATGATGATGTATGTATGTATGTATATATTCAGAATTCAAATAAGTTATCATTATCTTTGAAAAAATAATGATAAAGTGGCCAGCAAACAACATACATACATACATATTTATATTTATATATATACATTTATATATATTCTGGTTTAAGTGTTACCTCTAAGATGGTTTTAAACCACACAACAAGGATATGTTAGAATTGGCTTCAAAAAACGTTGATGGCATATGAGATGCAATTATCAAACTATGCCTGTTATACTTAACTCAAGCACTAAATGTACTTGAAATCGTTAAAGCACTTATAGGCTTTTGTAATTCTATCGTATCATGATAGTGTGGACATATGTGTACTCTTCAAACTGGCTTATTTGAAGTCATGTGATAACATGGGATTTAGCTGTGGATAAGGGATTTGGGTTCAGTCCCACTGCACAACACTTTGGGCAAGTATTTTCTACTCTGATTCCAGGCCAACCAAGGCATTGTGAATGAATTTGGTGGGCAGAAACTGAAAGTCCATCATATGTGGGCATGTGTGTCTGTGTGAGCATGTGTGTGTGTGTGTGTGTTTGTGTAGGTGTATATGTGTGTGTTTATGGTGTGTGTGTGTATGTATGTGTGCAGGTGTGTGCAAGCATGTGTGTGCTTGTATATCTGTGTGTGTGTGTCTGTGTGTGCATTCATGTATGTGTGTATGCATGTGATGGTTGTAAATGATCATCATTGTTTTACAAGAGAGGTTGTTTGCTTCCAGTCTCATGTCGAGTTATGGGAAAATATTATCTTGCTTTGAAGCTGGTGAAGGTTGGAGACGGAAGAACTTCCAGCCATAGAAAATCTGCTTTGACAAATTTTGTCTGATTCATGCAAAACATAGAAAAGTGGATGATGATGATGATGATATGTATATACACACACACACACAAGGATAAATATACACTTACAGATGCCCTTACAAGTATGTGTATTTACATGTGTTGTGTGTATGTATGTATACTAATGTATTGAGTTCTGTTCTTCTGTTTATTCTACAAAGCCCATGTATATAAACATACATATATGTATATGCCATCAGATAAAATATATCTTGTTAGACTCAAGGTGTATATATATATATATATATATATATATAGTATGCTCTGTTGGATGTGTAATGTCAATGTGAATACCCGTCAGAGTGTAAGTATCTTGAGAGAAAAGCTGAACATTAGAAGCATCAGTTGTGGCGTGCAAGAGAGACGATTGCGCTGGTATGGACATGTGGTGAGAATGGATGAGGATAGCTGCGTGAAAAAGTGCCACACCCTAACAGTTGAGGGAACCCGTGGAAGAGGTAGGCCCAGGAAGACCTGGGCTGAGGTGGTGAGGCAAGACCTTCGTACATTGGGCCTCACCGAGGCAATGACTACTGACCGAGACCTTTGGAAATGTGCTGTGCGTGAGAAGACCCGGCAAGCCAAGTAAGATCGTTGCCAGTGCCCCTGGACTGGTTCTTGTGCGGGTGGCACATGAGATGCACCATTTTGAGCGTGGCCGTTGCCAGTACCGCCTGACTGGCTCCCGTAGGATTTTCGAGCGAGATCGTTGCCAGTGCCCCTGGACTGGCTTGTGCCGGTGTCACATAAAAGACACCATTTCGAGCGTGGCCGTTTTCGTGCGGGTGACACGTAAAAGCACCCACTACACTCTCTGAGTGGTTGGCGTTAGGAAGGGCATCCAGCTGTAGAAACTCTGCCAAATCAGACTGGAGCCTGGTGTTGCCATCCGGTTTCACCAGTCCTCAGTCAAATCGTCCAACCCATGCTAGCATGGAAAGCAGACGTTAAACGATGATGATGATGATGATGATGATGATATATATATATAATATAAATAATATATATATATATATATATATATATATCTATATATATATATATATATATATATATATGGGAGAATTTACGAAAAAAACAACAAACGAAAACAGGTGGTGTAAACAACAAATGGATGTATTAGTTTAACGCTCGGGAATAGAGAAAGTCTTTGACGTTTCGAGCTACGCTCTTCAACTGAAAGGAACACAGAAAGAAACAAGGAGAAAAAAATATAAATGTAGTGGTCAGCGATCTATCATGGTGAATGCATATATACATACATATATGTACATTCATATATATGTACATATATATGCATCTATGGGTACAGGACGTCACAAAACATAAACAACATGAAATACAAAGACAGGCTTTGGTATGCAAACAGCGAGAAAAACAAATGGAAAACAAGACAAGTAACATAAAAAAACGACCCTTCATCAGTTGTCAGCTGTCTATCTACTCATTTCAAGCAATTAACGACAATATGAGGCTTTGAAAAGGCAGTTGATCCCATGAACCAAAATAAAATTTGGGATTTGCAGAGGGTCAAAGTTGGTAACAAAAACAGGAAAGTGGAGACAAGCAACAAACCAAATGAAAACAAAAGAGGAGGGCTGTTAGGCCAGATGAAGTAAGGTAGCGAACACTGGAGGAAAGGAATATTGCATTTGACAAGAGAAAAGATAGAGGAGGAGACAGACAGACAGACAGATAGATAGGGTACTTTTTGGTTATCTCACCCCCATTAAAAAATTGCCATTGAAAAACTGGGTTATCTCCCCACTAAAAAATTGAGTTAATGTGGTAACAAGAGATTGGATTAAATGAGTTAGATCCTTTTGATTCAATACTTCAACACATTGGTGATGTTTGGTCTCCTCAATAGGTATGGTACGATTTGTTATAAAAATGTTATCAGATTCAATAACATGTTTAATTCTTCCAGTTTTCATGTTTATTAATCTTTTCAGTTTTGTATGATTTGTTATAAAAATATTATCAGATTCAATAACATGTTTCATCATTTCACTTTTGTTTTATTGAGGGTTAAACATTGTTTTAAGATGTGAGAGATAACGAAAAGTACCAATATTTCTCGTAAAACTTGTGGAGATAACCCAATTTTTTAATGGCGGTGAGATAACCAAAAAGTACCGATGATAGATAGATAGATAGATAGAGAGAGAGAGAGAGAGAGAGAGAGCTAGGCAGACATATAGATAGATAGATAGATAGAGAGAGAGAGAGAGCTAGGCAGACATATAGATAGATAGATATCTTTTTATTATAGCCACACAGGGCTAAATACAGAAAATGGACAAATTACAAAGTAGAGCTTTTCTTGGGGGGGGGGGATAATTTCGATCAAAAGGGATCGCGGGAAGAAAAAAAATAATAAAACGTGGGTGGGGGGGGGCGATCAATAGGGATCGTGTATCACAGTCGATGTAAAAAACGGGGAACAGATTAGGTTTATCCGTGGTGAGAAAAGCCTACGGAAAAGACCACAGTCACCTCAGGCTTTTTTTTTTTTAAAGGTACATGAAAGTAAGTACCTTCTCTCTTTTTGTCTCTTTTTGTTACAAGTCTATGCTTAAAATGGTGTCGTCTTTCATTCTTACCATTCTTGCCACATTTACCCATTTTTTATTGAAACTTTCATTCGACAACACTTTCCTCTCTATCCTCATCCTCCTTTTCAAGTGGTACTTGAAAAAGTTGACGAGGGACTGACCAGAGAGGAAAGTGTTTGTTTGTAGACCTTTCAAACGCGTCCACCACATGCATTCTTTTGCCATAGCTATCAGTGTTACAAAAACCGTTTTTCCTTCCTGTTTAAAGGAAGGTGGCAGAACAATATTCACGATAGACTCGGCTGATAAGTGGGCTCGTCCCACACGCGACAACAGCCGTTCGACGAAGGTCCACAGCTCTGAGATATCTGGACACTGCACAAGTGCGTGCAGAACGGTTTCGTCGCTCTGACCGCATCTCGGGCAGGTCGGTCCGGTGGTTTTCGAACCGTGTCTGTAGATCTTCTCTCGAACTGGTAGTGCGTCTCGATAGCATTGCCAAGCCAGGGATCTCTGGAAATTATCCATAGGCCCCGGCCCGAACGTCGTCTTGAAAAGGCGGGTTAGGAATTTCTCGTCGACACCCAGGTTTGCCCCGAGAGTGTCATCAGACCTCCCCTCCACTAGTCCTCTATAGAACGCATTGGTCGTTTGGAAGTTGCACAAGTTTGATCCCGGACGGCAGAGTTGTTGTAGAGCTTGGCGACACTCGCGGTGCCAATCGCCCAGTTTCGGTCTCTTCCTGATCCATGATTGCAGTTCGGTGAGTGAGACGAGCTGCGGGAAGGCGTGCCTCACAAACGGTGCCCACACCTGTTCACCGTCGTCAATGAAGGTAGATGATTGATAGATAGATAGATAGATAGATAGATAGATAGGCAGACAGAGAGACAGACAGATAGATAGGTAGAGAGGGAAGGGGAGGGATTTCTTTTCCATTTGGAATGTGTTTTACTACTTATTTATTCATTCAGTTTTTTTTACCATTATATAGCTACTGGCATGGAATATGTGTTCAAGAATGATGACCTCTTTTAGGATGGAGAATATAATGCAAAAAAGGACAGGGTGCGGTCATCACTAAAATGATAGAATTCAGTACGTTGGCAACAGCAGTTTTTGTCAAAGAGACATGGCTTAACAAAGTTGCACATCATCTCCCTCTTTCTCTCTCATACCCACTCTTTCCCTCTCTTTTATTATTACTCCCACTACCACCATCAACACTACTACTTTTGATAAAACATCATCAGTTCTCCCTAAATTTCTTTGTCTCTCTTTCTCTCCATCTCTCTCTCTTTCTCTCCGTCTCTCTCTCTCTCTTTCTGTCTTTGTCTTGGCCACCACCCTTACTGTCTCTATGCCTACTATTACTCTCACATGTCTTCTACTATAGCCTCAGGCCGACCAAAGCCTTGTGAGTGGATTTGGTAGACGGAAACTGAAAGAAGCCTGTCTTATATATATATATATATATATATATATATGTATGTGTTTGTGTGTCTGTGTTTGTCCCCCCAACATCGCTTGACAACTGATGCTGGTTTGTTTACGTGCCTGTAACTTAGCGGTTCGGCAAAAAAGAGACCGATAGAATAAGTACCAGGCTTACAAAGAATAAGTCTTGGGGTCGATTTGCTCAACTAAAGGTGGTGCTCCAGCATGGCCACAGTCAAATGACTGAAACAAGTAAAAGAGTAAAAGAGAATATAAGTATTACATTTGACAAAGAAGTTTGAATGCTAAAGGATTAAAGTAAGGAAAGTCTTTGGACAGCACCAATTACACTTCCTAAACAATGTACAGTTTTGTTCCCAGCAAATGAAGTAATGTACATCATTGGATACAAATGAAGTCATTGGTGTTACATCTGTGTTTTCCTTTTCGTATAGAGATGCCTAAACAATGACTAGTGACCTTTCATTCCCAGCTGATGGATGGCTATTGACTCTACTGAATTCATCCATCTGTTGTGAGTGTTTGTTTTCCATCCTGCGGAGTGGCTAATGAAAATCACACTTCTTACCAAGCAGTGTTGATAGGGTTGCAGGTTTAGCCACAGACTGCCTGACCGTGCGACAGGTTGTACTGGAATGCAGGTTACCAATATCATCTAGCAATCTCACATACACACACACACACACACACACATTGTTGGCACTCCGTCGCTTACGACGTCAAGGGTTCCAGTTGATCCGATCAATGGAACAGCCTACTCGTGAAATTAACGTGCAAGTGGCTGAGCACTCCACAGACACGTGTACCCTTAACGTAGTTCTCGGGGATATTCAGCGTGACACAGTGTGACAAGGCTGACCCTTTGAATTACAGGCACAACAGAAACAGGAAGTAAGAGTGCGAGAAAGTTGTGGTGGAAGAGTACAGCAAGGCTTGACACCATCCCCTGCTAGAGCCTCGTGGAGCTTTAGGTGTTTTCACTCAATAAACACTCACAACGCCCGGTCTGGGAATCGAAACCGTGATCCTATGACCGCAAGTCCGCTGCCCTAATCACTGGGCCATTGCGACTCCACACACACACACAATTACAATGTAAAAGACATATATTGGTTTCAAATTTTGGTATGAGGCCAGCAATTTCGAGTGAGGGAGGGAGTGAGTCAAGTACTTTGACCCCAGTACTCAGCTGGTACTTATTTTAATGATCTCGAAAGGGAGTAAGCCTACCACATTGACCCCCACTACTCAACTGGTACTCATTTTATCAACCTTGAAAGGATGAAAGGCAAAGTTGACCAAGGCAACATTTGAACTCAGAATTTAAAGGTGGATGTAATCCCACCAAGCATTTTGCCCAGCGTGCTAACAATTCTGCCAGCTCACCACCCCGTGGGAGACATATTAGCTATTCAGAAGAACACAAAAACTCTTAACCTCACTTAAACAGTTATTATTTTCTACTCTAGGCACAAGGCCTGAAATTTTGGGGGAAGGGGCCAGTCGATTAGATCAACTTCAGTATGCAACTGGTACTTAATTTATCGACCTCGAAAGGATGAAAGGCAAAGTCGACCTCGGCGGAATTTGAACTCAGAACATAAAGACAGACGAAATACTGCTAAGCATTTCGCCCGGCATGCTAACGTTTCTGCCCGCTTGTTAAACGTTTATTATTTGGTGTCAAACTTTACATCACGTTGCGTCAGTGATGAGGTTGCTGTTAATGCACTGCAAAACTTTGGCAACAAATGATAAATGATAAAGTGAAGTGACCAGTTTCTGTGTGTTTTTGAACCACTAATATGTGTTTCCCACCATGTAATTGCTTTAGTTTCATCACATTATCTCAAGTTGAATCACTTGCCAGATAAGTACATCATCAAAAGATATATGCATGTGTGTGTGCACAAATATATCTATATCTATCTATCTATCTATCTATTTATCTATCTATCTATTTATCTATCTATCTATCTATCCATCTAGATATCTATATGTGTGTGTGTGTGTATGCACACATAAGATACATACATACATATATATATAAAAATACATATATACACACACACACACACACACATATATATATATATATATAAGGACATATATATGTACACATTACACACACAGAGATTATAAGCAAGGTTTTGAAATGATGGAAGAACTCAGAGTAGTAAGTGCAGAAATATGTGTATGAATGAATACTCTCCATAAGACAATGCTGACGTCATTTTCTATGATTCTGTCTGTGGTATTCCATGTCTTTCTTTCGCTACAATCACAACCAAGACATTCACTTTGATAGTACCATTATGGCACATCCAACTTTGAGCTCGACAAACTTACATTGAGAAAATATGCAAAAAAAAAAAGAAAAAGGACAAAACACATAAAAAAATGAAATAAATGAAATACGTTTTGTTTTCTTCTTTATCTAAGTTTCCTTCCTAATCATATTCAAAACATGATGGCCCAGATTTTACGATGCTAAAGTACTTCCTGTGCTTGAAAGGAAGTGGATCAAGCTTGACCTTTTCATTGAGGCAATGAAGAGACTCTGGTTGCTCTTTCAGTTCTTTAAGCTTTAAAACAGTGCTGCAGGCAAACTGTTTCAACAGAAACAGTTTTGCTGGAACTTTTGGAAGAAAGTTGGTACTGTCTACCAAAACAGTTCAATAGTCTACTCTTTTTTTTTTTTTCACTTAGTATCATTTGTTTGACTGTCTTCCACTTTACTCTTATTTATTTATAATTATTATTTGCCTTTTCTGGCCCCATTATTTCTGGGCTTCTGTCACACTATGGTCATTTTTAGAGACATTTTTACATTTTTTTAACTTCTGCTGTTGTGTGCAGAGACAAAAACAAGTACTTAGTATTTCAATTAGACAATAATTTACATAGAAATCTATTCACTGTGATAAAATTAATTAATGAATAATAATAATGATGGGTTCCAAATTTTGATACAGGGGAGCAGGTTTGGGTGGGGTGGACTCTAAGTCAATTACGTTGATCTCAATGTTCAACTGGTACTTATTTTATCAACCCCAAAAGGATGAAAGGCAAAGGCAACTCTGGTGGAATTTGAACTTAGAATGCCCAGACGAAATGCTGCTGGGCATTTCGTCTGGTGTGCTAATGGTTCTGCCAGATTGCTGCCTTAAGAGTAGTAATGACAATAATAATGGCTTCAAATTTTGGCACAAGACCAGCAAGTTTGGGGGAGGGGTTAAGTCAATTACTTCAACCCCAGTGTTCAATTGGTACTTATTTTATTGACCCCAAAAAGATGAAAGGCAAAGTTGGAATTTGAACTCAGAATGTAAAGACGGACAAAATACTGCTAGGTATTTTGCCCAGTGTTGCTATCTACTAGTGGAGGCGCAATGGCCCAGTGGTTAGGGCAGCGGACTCGCAGTCATAGGATCGCGGTTTCCATTCCCAGACCGGATGTTGTGAGTGTTTATTGAGCGAAGACACCTAAAGCTCCACAAGGCTCCGGCAAGGGATGGTGGCGAACCCTGCTGTACTCTTTCACCACAACTTTCTCTCGCTCTTACACACAAATTACTTTATTTGTGTGTAATCTGTATGGTTAAAATTTCATCAACATCAAAAATATATGAATTTTCATGGGGGTTATGGCCATTATGCATAGAATATAATTTCCAAATTTCTTAAAGATCCATTCAATACTTTTGACGTAGTTTTGGATAAGAAAACAGATGACTAATGTGTGTGTTTGTGTGCATATATATGTGTGTGTGTATGGGTGTATATATGTATAGATATCTGTATGCATTTATATATGTGTACATATTAGATGTACACCTATATATATACATCTACACACATGTATACATATACATGTATGCATATAGATTTATATCTATATCTATATCTATACATATACGTGTACATATACATGTATATGTATACATATACATCTCTCTCTCTCTCTCTGTATATATATATATATATATATATACACACCATTAAAGTGAAAGTATCGAAATGTGATTGTTTCAGTTAGTGGAATAATTTCATTTTTAAAGTGAAAGTATTTGACATGAGTGTTTTTGTTTCACTTTTGACACGTAATACTTAAATAGTGGAGGAGATATTATGTTGCCGTGGGCTCGAACTCTGCAAGAAGTTAAAAAATTTTTTTGACTAAAACACAACCGGAACCCTAAGTAAGACATGTGTAAAATTTGAATGAAATTGGTTGCGTAGTTCTCGAGTTTTAGGGAAACACACACACACACAGACAGACAGACAGACACACATTCTCATTTTTATATATATATATGTCCAAGTCTACATTATCCAATGAGTCCTTTCTTTTCCAAAGCCATCAATTTGTGGGAGATTTAGCTTCTGTTTTTAGCAGATTGAGTAACCACGTATAGAACCTTCCCTTCTAGCTTACAGTTCTTGGTGTTGTTTAGCCCCTGGTCAACATTGATTGAGCAAACCTTTAATCAAAATTATTACTGTCATGACCATCCTGCCTTTTTCGTATATAAAGAACCTAGGGTTCACATTAGCTAACGTGTGATTTGAAGGAATTTCGCTGTTGTTTCTAGCAGATCAAATGACTGCATAGGGGCTCCCCAACTGGTTTGTGATTGGTATTGTTGATGAAGCCTAGATCAACTCTGAACGAGCAGAACAATGATCAAAGGCATTCCAGATGGGACCATCCCATAGAGCTCTTTTACTGGGTCATGGTTGTTATTGCTGGTGGTACTTCTGCATTGTTTTCTTTTTATATGTCCTTGCTCTGTATTTTGTTGTTTTCTTTTTCCGTCACCAGCAGAGGACATTGACTACTCTTTATACTAGTAGTCTCCTCCTACTACCACTTCCACTCTTTTCTCCCTTCCTTCAACGAAGGCACCTCAATGTGGTCGTTCAATCTGCTAGAAATCGCAGCCAAATCTCCCTCAGATCACATCCTAGTGTTTTAAAAATATAGGACACGTCAGGTAATATAATCTTAGATCTAGCCATGGTTGGAATACCTTTCATCATAGGTCGGTTTGATCGTTGCTGACTTGGGACTAAATAACATAACTTGAAATACTTTTTGTGAAAATGGTGTTTACCATTACAATATGAGTTTATTGTATACAGTACTCAGGTGCACTACAACTAGTTGGAAAAAGGGTAAATGAGGGGACAAAAAGCAGCAAAAATCAATTAAAAAAAGGGCAGCAATGATAGTCAAAAGTGCATGTATAGTACACAGGATGAAACACAAGCCAACAGCCCCAAAAAAACCTAATTGATAACCAAATAAATTTACTGGAGGAAACTGCTAAGTTTCAGGGACTGTAACCAACTCTGATTGTCAACCAGTGGTGGTGGCATATGCAAACACGTTGAAACATACACATATACATACGTACATACACATATATATATATATATATACACACACACACACACAACAAGGTTCCACACAATTTCCAGCAACCAAATTCATTCACAAGGCATTGGTCACTGTGAGGCTAGGGTAAAAGATACTTTGTCCAAGGCACCATGCAGTGTGACAGAATCTGAAGCAACATGGAAGCAAAGCAAACTTCTTTACCACACAGCCAAGCAATGTTTCTATCTCAGTCTCATTAAAACTGACTGGGTTGTCAGATTCTCATTGAGGTAGGCAATACACAAGAAGTGGTTATGAAATTTAATTTGAAGGAAAACGAAGAGCTGGGAATCCCTGATGTATTAAGGATTGTCTTATAATCACATACAAGCATTAAAGTACACACACATATATAAATACCTACCATATACATACATACCCACACATTCATACATACACACAAAAACACAAATGTACAGACACGCATGCACACATATATAATCAAACATACACACCCATTCACAGAATATCTAAATGTAAACAAAGGCTCTTTGTCAATTAGTTTTAGGAATGGCTCTTGTCCGGTTGAGGGGGTCTTCGGATTACATAAAATAGCAAAAGCTACATATAAATGTGTAAACAAGTATAAAAATATAGCATTGGAGGAAAAAAAATCAAAGCAACTATTTGTTCTAAACTAGTTTATTTAAAAGAAAGAACATAAGATTAAGATAAACACATAAAATATTGAATCACTGGACAGTGGTCATTCTGATGTACTACTTTCAAGGATGTGTATATTTATACATATATTATTTTATTCTTTTTTTTTTCTTTTACTTGTTTCAGTCATTTGACTGCAGCCATGCTGGAGCGCCACCTTTATAGTCGAGCAAATCGACCCCAGGACTTATTCTTTGTAAGACTAGTACTTATTCTATCGGTCTCTTTTGCTGAACTGCTAGGATACGGGGACGTAAACACACCAGCATCGGTTGTCAAGCGATGGTGGGGGGGACAAACACAGACACACAAACATACACACACACACACATATATATACATATATACAACGGGCTTCTTTCAGTTTCCGTCTACCAAATTCACTCACAAGGCTTTGGTTGGCCCGAGGCTATAGTAGAAGACATTTGCCCAAGGTGCCACGCAATGGGACTGAACCCATAACCATGTGGTTGGTAAACCAGCTACTTATCACACAGCCACTCCTGCGCCTATATATGTATAAATATGTGTATGCTTATATATATGTAATATGTACACATATATACATATATTTATTCATATATATATATATATATATATATATATATACACACATATATACATACATATACATACATTTATACACACACATAAATATATATAGGTGCAGGTGTGGATGTGTGGTAAGAAACTTGGTTCCAAAGCACATGGTCCTCAGTTCAGTCCCACTGTGTGGTAACTTGGCATGTGTCTTCTACAGTTAACAGCATGTGTGTAGACAGAGAGAGAGCGAGAGAGGAGGGAGAGAACGAGGTGATGTTGGCAGATATATATCTTCATGCAAATACACACACAAACAGATGGACACCCTCTCGATATATCTATACATACACACACACACATATGGAGAGATGAATGGCAAAGATTGAATCCAGTGAAATATAAAGTTAGTCATTCAGAACAATGATATTCTTCATCAAGCACCTACAACTGAGATGCGCTTCAACCACATCACACCAGAAATCTCTTTTCCCCATTAGTTTTGGTAGATCCTCAATTTCATGTTGTGTGCCTCTGCCAATAACATCAATTTCGTTAATTGGTCTTCATTATCTATTAGGATGTGGAAGTCTTCCAAATTGTAATGATCAACAAAATCTCCACTGCATTGAGTAGCAAGAACAGAAAAGGAAGAAATATGTTCATAAATTTCCTCTTTTATCTCGTTCTTACAAACACAGGAACTATATTATTAAGTAATGTAAGATATATTGCCCTATTCACTACCATAGCTTACTATTTCACCACTCTGTGTTTCTATAGTACATATAATACTACAGTGGTATTTCATCTGTCCATTTTTGCCACCTACTATTCCTAGTGGGGATAAAGTCTTTAGACGCTTTCTTCATAAGGTCATATTAGAAGCAACCATCATGAAACTTTCTTGTTGGATTCCTTAATACGACCAACTGAGACTATGGATATCATTCAGTCATCTCACACTTAGTCTGTCTTTAGGTCTTTTGCAGTTGGCTCGGTTTGAAAAATTCAGAATAATTTACTTAAGAATATTCTTTTCTACTGAAGGCACAAGGCCTGAAATTTGGGAGGAGGGGGGCCAGTCGGCTAGATCGATCCCCAGTACGCAACTGGTACTTAATTTATTGACTCCAAAAGGATGAAAGGCAAAGTCGACCTTGGCAGAATTTGAACTCAGAACATAAAGATAGACGAAATACCGCTAAGCATTTCGCCCAGCGTGCTAACGTTTCTGCCAGCTTGTCCCCTTAATTTACTTAAATATATTGAACCTGTGTCTCCTACACTTATTTATTCATGTTTTTTTTTTATTATAAGTTAATCGAAGAAGGTGTAACAATGTTCCTGATCATCACAACTCCTCCACCACCACCACCACTACTAGCACCATCAAATTTCAATGGTGAAAACAATATGGCCAATGTCCAACTAAACAGTTTCTCTTCAGATAAAGGTCAGCCGGAAAAATATGGACGTAGAAGGAACTAGTGGGGATAAAAGACTAATCTGAACGCTTGCAAAGAGAGGAAATGTCAGCCAAGCAAATGCACAACATCCAGGAATGTGTTGGTTTTAAACTGGGTGGCATGTTAGGCCTGGCACTCAAACGATCCACCACCCAACATGATTATATTGTGTCATACAAGGATTTTTTGCTCTCAACTACAACTCACACACGTGGGATGTAAACACTTACATTTCTTGAAATTGGTTATACAAGAATATTATATATCTATAAGTACGCAGAAAAATTAAATAACATCTCAGGAAAAGTGCTTTGCACTTCACCCACGTACCACCCACATAATCTACTCCCCCACCGTCCTTCCACTTCTGGTTTGTTCCTTCTCTCTAATGGTGGGTGTAACTTATGAAGTGTAATAGCAAAGGCTTATGAACAAAAGGCAAACAAACAAGGGAACCATTAGTCAGCGTGCGCGCACGCACGCACGCACACGCACACATTAACAGAAAGAGATTTTAGCCTCCTCAGGCAGCTTACAGATTTCTATAGTGAATAAACATCATTAAAAGAAGTTGCAGTCTAAAAGCAAGAAGTTATGGTAAGTTGATGACAATAGTTGAAACAGGTTAAAGTTTCTATTAGCAAATTACCAACTAGTTTCTACTCGTATGAGAAACGATGTTGGTTGGCTGTGTGTGTGTGTGTGTATTTGTGTCAGTGCGCATGTGTTTATGTATGTATGTATGAATGTATAGTTCAGTATATGCATACACACATATCGTCAAAAGCACGCTGTGTAGTTCAAGAAGTTCACTTTGCAACCATGTTGTTTATCATTTATTCCCACTGCATGACACTTTGAACAAGTGTCTTCTACTACAATCACAGTTTAATCAACAGACTGTGAGTGATATTTGATAGATGGAAACTTCATATGTATGTGTAGCGAGCTCTAGTGAGCTTCCTCTCTTATATTAAGTACATACGAAGGTTGCAGGTAACAGCTAACCTTTGGGGCTGTTTTGGACCCCGTTGTGTCTCCTACTCTTTGCCATCAAACATTGACCAACGAAGCAATGAAACCTTCATGCTTGAAGTATCACTTTGATGCAAAGCGTCCTGACAAGAAGGACAAGCCCTTATCATACTTTTTACAACTGAACTCCTCTTTCAAAAAGCAAATACAAACATTAAGTACGCTATTCCAGGAAACTAGTAAACAGGAGAATGATGGGTTGATTGCATCGTACAAGATTGCATTGCTTGTTGCTAAGTCTGGGAAGTTTCACACAATTGGAGAAACATTACTTCGCCCAGTTATCGAAGAGATTTTGTCAACCGTTATGCACAAAAAAAAACCGATAACATTATGAAGAAGATCCTACTTAGTAATAACACAATTTCTCTACGCATCGATGAAATGGCCAACGGTATCAAACTCATTAATATTCTCCGGCATTCTGAATTTTCTATACAAGTGGATGAGTCAACTGTTATAGACAATCAATGTTTGATGATGGTATATGTTCGGTATTTCAGTGACGACTTTCACAGAGAAATTGTCGCTTGATTCAAAAGGTGCAACTATTTTTCACACTCTCAAGTCTTTCGTTTTTGAACATATTATATTACTCAGTAAAATTCTCGCCTGTGCATCAGATGGAGCCTCTTCGATGATAGGAAGATACAGAGGTTTTCATCTCTCCTAAAGCGTGAAATTTCCCACCAGATACTAACTCTTCATTGCTTGGCACACCGGCAGCACATAGTGGCAAAAATATGAACAGCAGATTGAATGATGCGCTACAGTTAGTTATCAAGACGGTGAACAAATTGAAGTCCAGTTGCTTGTCTGATCGAATTTTCCGCCAACTCTGTCTGAGAAATGATGAGGACCATACTAAACTCTTGTAGTAACGCCGTGCGCATGCGTAGTCTCACGCATGCGTGGAATTCAACAACCAAGCTTTCCCGCTGTGATCGATCTCTTTCTTGCTGGCCAGCGATTGAGCAAGGACGTGTCTAGCTATCTCTCCATCTTTCGAACTCACGCTAGACGGCTCACGTCAATATACCAACGTCCCAACAACCATGTTCTGACACACCGAAGACGTCTCAACAAACAAGATTAAAGATATATATTTTCCACCATGAATAAATATTGTTTGTGTTGATAGTCTGGAGTTCAGCGTTCCGTTCAATACCTAATTTAAGTCAGGTATACATCTAATGATGTATAACCCACTTGGCGTTACTACATTCTTATACCATACCGAAGTGCCGTGTCTGTCAAAAGGAAACTGTTTTATGCTTTGTTGAACCGTTTCATATAATCATATTTTTCTTTCACGGTACTCCGCTATTGGCTTCATTGATGGCTGCAAGGTGCGATATCTTTTTTCTTTGTGATATATTCACAAAATTAATGGTGTAAATAAGTTATTGCAAGGAAACAGAAAAACTCTCATTTATCACTACCTTCATTTCGAAATTGCTGTTGTATAAATCACTCATTTATACAACAATTTCGAAATTGCTGTTGTTAACGTTTAAAAATGTCAGTTCCATGAATTTCCGATGGTCGTATGATCTGTTCATTAACGGTCATGGAGATCTGTTCCTCGCCGGTTGTGGCGTCGAAGTCTTCTACTGACTGACTGCCAACAAGGAACGCCTCTCTGCAGGCTTATGACTGCTGTTTTTATAGGTACACCACCAGCTCTGACTGGCTACTGTTGCCTAAGCACAACTGCGCTAATCCGCGATAACGAAATATGGCTTCCTTGACTCACTGCAAACACATTCGAGAAGTCTGCCAGCCACGAGAATTCGAGAGTATAGAATATCTGGAGAATTGCAAGTGCTCGAGCGTATCTGTTAAAGCCTGAATGCTGTTTTCTGTTGTCTTACGAAATATCGCCGACTTAGAAGAAGTAAAAGAGACGGACATAGAAGAATAAGTTCCAACATTACCAGATTCAGCACAGAAAGTAGAATATGGAAAATCCGCAATTGTAAAGATCCACTTGAATCTTACTACAGCCATTGTTTTGTGTGACAGATTGCCGCGGTTTGTCTAATTGCTTAAGATTATATTCCACTCCTAATTTACGGTTAAGTGGTTAACAGTAGAACTTTCAGTTCTTCCTATCGTTAATCACTTCGTTGTAGTTATCAGTTGTATAAACAACGGAACACTTATTCGTTTCAACATGATTCTTTTTTTTAACCCAGTTTTTTTTTCTTTTTTTTTTACACCTTAAAAATTAAATTAAAATAAAATGAAATTGAATAACATGAAATCAAATAAATTAAACGGTCCCCAGATTTGTGTTTGGGACATAAACAATTTAGAATCTTCAAACTGATTATTGTTCGAGTATTTACAACTGTTGTACTTTAGTGGAATGGTTATGAAGTGATATTTCGTTTTGTGAACCAGAAGTTGACAGAGCTCGTCAACTGCTGGAAACTCGGCTAAATGGTGACTGTAAAATCTGATTTTTTAAAGAAAGCTTTTGTTTTATTTTATTATAATTTCTTTAATAATAAACTAAAATATAAGACTTAGGCTGGATAATACTGTCGAAGGTATTTAACGAATTGAGGAAACCATTTCCGCCAATCTGTACAAGATGGTCGACATACTATATAGATCTCTTATATAGTTAAACCAGTTAACTATTGTTTATCTGGCAACACTAGCCTATTCCTTAACAATAGATCATTTGAAATCAACTGGTGCCAACAAATTACAAAAGCTCTACGAGGCGAGCAAAAAGGTTAATATATAGTTTAACTCCCGATCACACACACAAAAACAAAAAAATAAAGAACATGTCTAATAGGTGTAAAAAAATGTGTTGAAAACGAATATGAAAACAAAAATTATCGCAAACGAACGGGGGTGAGGTGAGGAGAGGACCTTCGGAAAATTCACAAAATCCAATTTTTCCCTCATAACTTTCAGGATCTAGTTTAGCACCTGGTCGTCAAAAAAAAAAAAAATGTGTAGAAAACGAATGAATATGAAAACAAAATTTGCTCAAACATACAGATACATACTTTCGTCTTGGTTGGTCATTATTTGACGGCAACGATTCAAGAGAGGAAGGTATAACTGGGTTGCCCCCATGAAGAACTTGTGCGACAAACTTCCTTCATGTTGAGAAGTTATAAATCAATATCTTGCATGATTTTGTTGCGGATATTTTGATCGAATTCCTGGCTTTTGGATGGATTCTTTTATGTCTCTCCAAAGTCTTTCAATGTTTTATGTGTGTATTGTTGGCCTTGTGTCAAAATTTGAAACCAATATTTACAAATTCTATGGTTTAAAAAAATGTATACAGTAATCCCTCGACTTTCGCGGGTGAAATCCGCGAAGTAGAAACAGTTCTGTACCGTATTTTTAAAAATCATTTTTATAATTTATTTTTCTCTATTTTATTATAAATGCAAAACAATATCACGGAGGAATCGACGTAAACTTAAATAATAAACCGCAATATAGTGAGGGATTACTGTATCTTCAAATGAATTTTTAAATTCGCTCAGCCCACTTAAGTGCGGTATTTAATGATATATTGATATCAGATCCAAAGTCAAATTTGCTTTTCCTCTTTCTAAGGTCGATAAAAAACAACACACTTATCAACTACTAGATGCGATTTATTTTTCCTTTATGCATCCTAGAGTTAAAATAGAGCGAATTGGCCTTGGGTTTAGTTGGAAGGGATCATAGTTAATTACGCTGTCTCATCCTGAAGACTAGCTCTTTTGTATTCACTACGTCTATTATTAATAACATTTATAAATTCTAATAGGTAAACATTTATTTATTCGTATAATAGCGGTGCAGTCAAGGCGTCGGAATGTTGAAGATTAAATCTCGTTCTGGGGCTTACAATACGTGGCGTATCAGTGAACAAGGGAAATAACTCTGCTAACTAAATCATGGTCAGGAGAACCTGCATGCGCTCAAGACTGATGCTGCAAATATTTTTTCCCTATCCTCAAAAAAAGAAAACCCGTACATAGCAAGAGGAGAGAAAAAAAGAATAGTAAAAGGGGTGAGTGATAAATCCACCTATTTTTTACCGCTCTCTTTAAGTGTTAAATATTCATTGTAACATGGCGAAGAGTAAAAGTTAGCTCCCTTGAACTGCAATTTTTTTTTTTAATTTGGTTGAGATAATTTTATTGTCTTAGTCATGTTTCAAATTGAAGTTGTCAGCATGAATATATTTGTTTATCGCTCGGATCACATCCCAAAAGCCTAGCTCTTCTCTTCACGGCCAGATTATTATCAACTCTCAATAACTGCTTACATTACAAGGCTTAAATGAGACCCACGATGGAGTATTATAACCACATCTGGGACAGTGTTATTGCTACACACATTAACATTCCGTACCACATCCATAGAAAGACTTAGGGGCAGACTGAGCCGTCGGTCAATCGGACACTGCCGGAGAGCCCGGAACTCCGAGAAGCCCACACTCTACATGTTAACTCTCTTTGATATCAATGCTAAGGGGCCCGGTGAACAGTTATGCCCGAGGGCCCTTAATTACACTCGGTCCACTCCTGGAAAGATTGGTCAGTTGACTGCCAAAGGCCATTCCCAAACACACTCCAGTTCTTGACTCAGGGTTGTACTGTATCCTCTTTTTACCTTTTCTGTCGCTGCTACAATGGCCTCGATTTTTCGGAGTTGACTGGTTTTGTGCCTCCTCTACCTAGACACTTCAATTAACGTAGCTAGACCACATTCTAACGACTGACTTCTCTTCAGGACCAGCAGGTATTTTGGTCCCAA
The DNA here is from genome assembly GCF_046866305.1 of Octopus bimaculoides. NCBI lineage: Eukaryota > Metazoa > Mollusca > Cephalopoda > Octopoda > Octopodidae > Octopus > Octopus bimaculoides. Next base: position 13,091,179 of record NC_142945.1, on the reverse strand, counting down.
ACAATCACTGATAGTCTACAAATGAATATAAATCTCATATATGGAACAGTTCTGCTGCTACTGCACACACGGATGTCTGGCTGCATCCCAAAAAATAACAACCAGGCTGATTAGCATCAAGTCACTCACAAACATGCCCTAGTTTCTGGCTCATAGGGTCGTTGTTTCCACTCTCAACTTTTCTGCCGGCTTCTGCTTATCGGTGCTAACTCGGTTTATACCACCACCATCACCACTCAAGTACTCCTCACCCGCTCGTTTCCCCTCTTCTCAGAACCTTTGAGTCTAGTCACTACTCCTTGTCTTCTCTGCCCAGAACATCGAGCCTCTAGAATTTTCTCCCGGCTCAAGTCTTTCTCGTAGGCGTTGGCTTACAATAGTTCAAGGGGAATATTAATGACATGACTGAGGAGGACATGTGAAGGCCATGGGCACCACCTCGTCCTCTCGTCCCTGTAAGTAAAAAATATATCCGTGTGTGCGCGCGCACGTGTGGAGAGAGAGAGAGAGAGAGAAAGACAAAGTGGGCTGAGCGAGAAAGAACGTGATATGAAAGACGTGTGTGTGTGTGTTTGTGGAGAGGGTAGAGAGAGAAAGAGAATGAAAGATGAGAAAAAGAATGAATTTGGTTTAATCACGAATATAGTTGTTGTAGGGTTAAGTTATTTCGATTCGTGTGCGTAATGTCATACGTGAATACATGTTAATAGTAATCATTTGATCTAAATCATTCCTTTTCATAAAGGTGACAACGTGTGACATACATACATACACAAACTCTGTTTTCATTAGTTGTCGTCTGTCTGCTACGACTTGACTTTGTAAACTAATTGAAAGCGCGCATGTGTGTATCCCTGAATGACAGCTGTATTAACGTTTTTACCCCAGTACCACTCCATATTTGTCGCTTACACAAGTCTGTTCTCCCTTTTCCTGATATCAGTCACTCTCCGTATGTCACCTGACTTCTCTGACACTAACACTCTTGCACCCCTCTCATTTTATCCAAAAATAGCCCACCTTACCATTACGATTTTTAATTGAATAGCCCGTTGTTGCCGGGAAATTTTTACAATAGAATGTCTTACATAAATTTTTGTTTTTTCCATGTCAGATCATGCCTTCCCCGACAGATAGGCCTCTTGATCAAGACTGATTTGTGCAATTCTTCGCCATAAAACATCGTCACGGATTTTTACCTTTTTAAATTATTTACATGTCTATTCGGCCGTTTCACATGACTTTATTTATTAAAACTTATTAAAATTTCAGAAGTTCTTACATCTTTGGTCGTCGTAATGCTTTACTTTCGTTTTGTTTAATAAAAATTCTTCCTCGTAATGATTTTGCTCTCATTCTGTGATAGACAGCTATCATGTAGAAAATGCTAGCTTCCAAATCCTGTTTTCTGATTAGATAGAAGTGATTAAACTTTAAACCTCTGGGACATTTTTCTGCAGTTTTTGTGGAATAAATAAATAACAAAATAGGGTTTAACGTGGAAAATTATTTCAATATACGAAATTTTTAAATTTCACAATATGTGACAGCAACAGAGAAGACCCTAGGGAAGTAGAGAGACAGACAGTTACAAGACGTCTCAGATGCGCGCGTGCGCACTACAACTCACAATACAACACACACACAACACACGCACACAACCATACAAACAAACACATTTACACATGTACACACAGGTAATTACGAGTTTAAAATGGTGTATAGTAGACATGTATGTGTGCGTGTTTCTTTCTGATGGACAACAGAAACACTGCCTTGAACAATTGTCAACTTACCAACGCCTTGTCTCCTTAAAGCTACGTATGGATCTACTTCAAAACGGGGACACCAGTATTTTCTTAACGAAACACTTTGAAACTTGGGACACTGGTAGAATGTGTCATATAAAACATCTTTTACTCTTAGTCTTCTTAACAAAAAAAAAACGTACATCGCAAGTTATTCCATGTTAAAGTTGTCGTATTTCTGTAATTTCAACCAATCACTGACGTCTATTCAGCTGAATAGAGTTACTGCTGGACGGTCATAAAAATATTATTCCCTGTGACATATTTCATCCGGTTTAATCGTAATTTTGCCCCCGTTTTGAAATAGATCCCTACGTATTCCTCACATCCACCTTTCTTTCCCTTCCTCGGCGTTTTGAAAGTTACGTATACGTATACGTATACGCGCGCGTGCATTTGTGTGTATCTATGTATTTACGAAAGTATGTATGCAGCGTCGCGTGAATATCCCTGAATGACATCTCACCCCCACTCCATATTTGTCGCTTACAAAACTCTGCCCTCTCCTTCACTGATATCAGTCACTCTCCCTATGTCACCTCATTTCCCTCACACTAACACTCTTGCACCCTTCTCATTTTATCCAAAACTAGCCCGTCCTACCATTACAATTTTATAAATTATATAAGAATAAGATAAGATAAGGTCTATGCGTAAATGGACTTATAATAAATGACGTTAGGATGTGTTAAAAAGAACAATTAGCAATAAAGAAAAACAACTAGGTTAAATTAAATTAAAGAAATAGAATGGTGGAGACGAAGGTAAATTGTACAATTAAGCCTGTCTCCACGGATTGCTGTATCTATAATGGTAATGACAGCTAGAAAGACAGATATACCACAGAGGAAATTCTTACTTATGTAAGTCGCCTCCTGTCCACTTGAACCTTAAATGACACGACTGAGGTCGAAGGGAAACCATCCATCATTTTTTGACAGGACAAAGAAATTACTTTCGCGCCTGTTTGGTCAGTGATAGATCAGACGAGCGAGAATCCTTAGATTCGGTTTCGAATCTCAGCTCGGAAAAAGGAAGTGTTAGTTTGACACTCCAACACACGCAGAGAATTTGCTTTAACCGTCAGTTTAATGAAAATTAAGGATATATTCTAAATGCCCCGTATCATCCTTCAGTTTTTATTAATGGCTCCACACTCAACGTGATAGACATTGAACGTGTCTGAACGAAACTATTATGACGATTAGACCCACCAACACAATTTAGATCGAAAACCTGATAATGAACGCCAAACAGAGGCAACGTATCTCAGACAAGGGAAGAAGTTAAATGCTTATTCACATAAGATGTCATCGCAAAATCTCAGATGTTCTCTCATGGGAAGACAATGTCATCAACTCTCAGGTCCTAGGCAGAACAGGATCAAAGAATATATCTGTAATCAGTGAGCCGTTTCCTGCAAAGTTTGGTCGGTCATGATGCTGAATGGACGAGGGCCATTTCTTAATGGATTTATATGATTAGCTTCAATACGAATTGCGTCCAGAGCACTGTCCCTACCTAAGAATAAGAGGTGTGCGCAAAAAGAACTTTTGTTCAATATGCATTGAAATAAAATCATCACAAGGGCATAGTGTCCAGTCATCTACCCTTGAGACATGCGACGAAGGCAAGGGCGAAAATAAAAGCAAAGATCGATCGAAATCAGCATCGGACATTTAAACAATAAATGTAGAAGCTAGCAACTCGGCAAAACGACTCGGGTTTTTTATTTGTGGTCACTACAATAAGGACTGCCACATTCGAATAGGCTTACACAATTTACAGTATACCATGTGCCAGCATAATAAGGGCGTGGTAAGGAAATAAAAAAAAAAACAACGAAAGGAAAAGAAGAAATTTCCATCACATCCTTAAAACGGACGGAGCCTAACGAAAACGACCAATAGTAGGATTCGGGAATGAGATAATGAATTGGCGGGTGGCTATTGAATTCAAGGGAGATAATTCAGCTAATACATTTTAATACCAGTGTATACAAATGGCGGACGACAGCGGGTAAGTTAAGTGTGAATCGCCGGTTGTCAAAATATTTCTTTCTCTGTTGATTGTAAACTGTTCCAGATTACTTCTTCGAGTTACAACTTGTATAATAACTTCACCAATGCTTAGGATCCACTCATTAGATTTTCGTGAACAATATTTTATTCGGCTTATTATGGTTGTGTAAATTATATTGTTTTGGGGAATCGGTTCACTAAAATTATTCTCAGCGAAAAAACGAAGGAATATCTTTGGTTGATGTTTACAACTTATGTTTTCTCATTCAAAATTACCAATTCTATATTTGTTTACATCCTCATAAACAAAGAACTCAGTAAAATAACTCTTTATAAATAATTGTTCCTGCTTTAAACAAAAAAAAGTCTATTAAAAAACATCATATGAAGTGTTTTCCTTTGCATTGTTTTAGGAACGGATTTAAATATATACTTATGAATTTCTTCACTTTTTTCTTTCTGTGTATTTATACTTAGGTATAGAAAGAAAGCAGCTTTTGAAGTACTTAGTTCGATATCCAATTGTAGTCATGCTGCTAAATGCCCTTGAAAGAGGCATGAATGTTACATAATCACTTATTTCCCGTTATAAGTCTTTTGCGTTGATGTTTGCTATGTAGCACCAAATTTATAGATGATGATGTGACTGGCAGACCAAATTGAACTAGAAGCTATTTCTAAGTGTCTTGTTTTTGACAATTTTTTATTTCCATATCAAGCAGTTGATGAACGTGAGTCAAATATAAACTAAGATTGAACTCGCATTGTCATCTCTAATTCTTATTGTTTAGTGCCTTATCTATACTGACTGAGGAGGCACACCGATGATCTGAGCTATTCCAGATGTAACCATCCCACCATTTTCCTATGTTCACCGTCCTTGGCGACCCTTGTGTTTACGCCTACTTTTATAAGATGACTGGTTTATCTAAGACGTTAGTCTGTGATTTGAGGGAAATTTGCTTCTAATTTTTAGCTATTCGATTGTCCACACAGCCTGATCTTGCTGGTTCCAATGCCTTCTCTACTCTTTGTCGTTTGTTGGACCGTATTTTGTCTGTCAAGATAATGTAATGTTTTTGCTTTTAAGAATAATTCATTTTTATTAATGCTAATTTTTAGCCGAGTTCAGTGCTTTTGCTTTTCGTTTATTCTGTTAGATTAAGAGAAAAATGTCTTTCACTAATAAAGGTTGAAAAGAACATGGATCTTTTGGGTTGAAATTTATTATTACAACAAAACTCTCCAGAGATTTGATAACTTTGAATATTTTACGAAAATCTGTCTTCAACCAGGTTTTTTTCTTCTTTATTTAAAGAAATATTACCTTTTTTTTGTATTATCAGCGACCATAAATCTTTTCAGTTTATACGATGTGTTACTCTTGTAGTTTTTCATGTTAAATTAATTACTTTAAAAAAAAATGGTTCTGATTTTCGTAATTAGCACAAAAAACTATGTGGCTGTGTGAAAATTTTTGTAAATCATCAGATTCGCAACAGATACTTAACATCTGTTTTCTTGGTACTTTGTATTGTATATAATGAACTGAAGGTTGCGTGACTTAGTGGTTTCGGTATTTTGGCTCACGACCGTATGGTCGTAAGTTCGATTCCCAAAGGCATGTTGTGTTGTTGAGCAAGACACTTTATTTCACGTTTCTCCAGTCCAGTCAGCTGACAAAAGTGAGTTGTACATGTAATTCAAAAGGCCAGCCATGTCACATTCTGCGTCACACTAAATCTCCTTGAGAACTATGATAAGGTTACACATATTTGTGCAGTGCTCAGTCACTTGTATGTTAATTTCATGAGCAGACAGTTCTGTTGATCAGATCAACTGGAACCCTTGCCATAACCAATAGAGTGCCAGTTTTTTAATGATAATTAACTAGTTTACTATTATTGATCCACGAGAGTTTGTTGAGGGCCATTCAGTTTAGTTGAGAAGGTATGAGATGTGTGTGGATGGAGAGAGAAGTGGACAACTGAAAGAAAACAGGTGACAGTTTGTGTTCAGGCAACTAAATCAAATAAGAATTACTAGCTTTTTAATAGAAACAACAGCTGTAGCTAAAAAGACTTGTTGGTCTGCTGCATGGTCCTGGTAGATAAAATGGAGAAGGCATTGCCTTTGAGGATGGCATGCCATTTCATTTCAACCATGGAGACCAGCCATCATTGAAGAGCTTTAATCTGAACCTTCAGCTTTTCTCATTACTTGCGGACGTTAAACGATGATGATGATGATGATGATTCTGATAGTACATTATTGAAGGAGAAAGTTCCTTATTGTTAGGTTCAATAATTACTCTTCAGTACAATAAAAGACATTAACCCATGGTGCCACAGTGAGATCAGCTGAATCCATGAAGGAAATTACTTCATCACATATCTTGTTTTACATTGTTTTCAATAGCATTTGCTACAAAAAGGTTTTAGATTAGGATTTTGAATGAAAAAATGTATCTGACTTTGGTTGCTTGCATTCAAAATACAGAATTAAGGTAGAAGAAGCATATTGAGTTTTGTTTTATATTATTTATTTTTAATCAGAGACACTTTTATCTCAGTTTTTTTTTTATTCATTTACACTAGTACAGTCTATTTCATAACGTATATTTCAAATTATAAAACGAACTGTTTTTTTTTTTTTTTTTTTTTTTTTTTCACATGTAGGAAACTTCACAGAAGAACACTGAAAAGATGCCCAGCGTCACCTACTCATGATAACAAACCACTTTGCAAAGTACGTCGAGAAAATAACAGCAAGATGATCAATGTAGGAGTAGAGACTGGCGAGTTGTCAGTTAGAACTATTTCAGACTCTTGTTCAATGAATGTAAAGGGTGTAGATGCAGTCTCAGTTTCTTTACAGAACTCTAAAGATGAAAGTAATGTTAGCAATGAACATGACAAACACTTAACTTCTCTCCCACAGACTCAGGAAACAACTTCTACTGATTGTAGTAACTTAGTTTTGTCAAAATGTCATTCTTCTAAATACCATTGTTCGGCTGAGTCAACAAACTACAAAATCTCTCCTGGTAGGACAGTGTTTTCTCAACAGGAACCAGAAGAAATTGTAGCAAGTAAAGTCACTAGTCTTCCTCAAGACACATCAGAACAAAAACATGACTCTGAACTTCATTCAGAACATACAAATGGAGTACCATCTCCAGAGGATTCGTTACACATTCTTAATTTACCAAGCAGTATCCTTCTAGAAATCTTTAAGTACCTCACTATTCCTGAACGAATACATTCGGTTGAATTAGTTTGTAAAAAATGGTATGAACTCGCTAAAGATCCATCATTGTGGAGACATATCAATTTTCAGGACTTTGGTCACAAGACTCTGTCAGATGAAATTCTTGACAAAATCACCTCATACAGCAATCATGTGGTTCATTTAGATATCTCAAATACAATGGGATTTTCCCCTGAAGGGATCTCAAGTGTTCTTAAAAAATGTCGATGGTTATCGTTTTTATCTCTGAAAGGGTATGAAACTGTTTCCTTTACTTTTGCCTCCCATCATAAAACCGCAAGTCATCATCGTCATTATCATCATTTTATATCCACTTTCCAGGCTGGTAGAAGCGGAACTGGTTGTAAATAGTCTGAGTGAGTTCTGATCTACAGTCGCTGCTCTTTTAGATAAATCAGAGAATCACGTTTTGCTATTTTATCTGTTAAAAAAAAATAATTGAAAAATTACCTCTGTGGTGAACACAGTCCCTGTCTGGTTTTAGGAGGGTAGCAACTCCTAAAAAATCATTTTGAACTCTTGACAAATTTATTTAGCTATAACCCAGTGTGGCCATGGGGGTTAAGAAGCTTGCTTCTGAACTACACAGGTTTGAGTTCAATCCTACTGTGTGAGACTACTAGAGCCCAAGCTGACCAAAGCCTCATGAGTGGATGGAAACTGAAAGAAACCCATATATGTGTGTATGTGTTTTTGTCTTGACATTGCATGATTGTTGTAAACGAATATTATTCATTTCCAGTATTCTGTGGAAACATATCTGGCCATAGGAAAACATTACCTTACTTGGTAACTGTTATAATGTGGATCCTCATCCACTTCTATGTTGTTATCATCACTGTAATATTTCTGTTGCCACTGTTATGTTGTGGCGGTATTCTGCGTGAAACATCTACCTCGACGGTAACTCGAACTCATATATATCACGTAACTGACACTGACTCCAACTGAGAACTCCTACAATGACTGACTGTCTGACTTTATAGTGGCTCTTCATACCACTTCGTCATGTGGAAAGTGGGAGTACCATTTTCACTACAACAGTAACAAGTAAGGGTTGATGACAAGAAGGGCATCTGGCTTTAGAAAATTTGCATCAATAAACTCTAACTCAGACAAGCCTTTGAAAGTGCATGTTAAAATGATGATGATGATGATGATGTTGTAATTTAAACCAAGTTGAGTCCTGATTAAGCAGATCAAAGACAATCTAGCTGTGACAACCCCTCATTTTCCCATGTAACATTTACCTAGGATTGCATGATCTAATATGTTGTGGAATGTGACTTGAGAGAGACTTGGTTGTCCTTTCTAGTTTGTCAAAACCACATAGTCTTCCGAGTTGTTCTGCATGTTGTAATGTTTGTTTGTGAGCTCCACATCTTTACTCATCCCATCTTTAATTTTGTTTCTTTTTAATCAATGTTTTGAGGTAATCATTGAGTTGATGATGATGATGTTTTAAAGTATTTTGTTTAAAATTTTGAAATATTGTCTATCACTGTTGTTGTTGTTGTTGGCACTCCATCGCTTACGACGTTGAGGGTTCCAGTTGATCCAATCAACGGAACAACCTGCTTGTGAAATTAATGTGCAAGTGGCTGAGCACTCCACAGACATGTGCACCCTTAACATAGTTTTCGGGGATATTCAGCGTAACACAGTGTGATGAGGCTGGCCCTTTGAAATATGGGCACAACAGAAACAGGAAGTAAGAGTGAGAGAAAGTTGTGGTGAAAGAGTACAGCAGGGTTCGCTACCATCCCCTGCCGGAGCCTCGTGGAGCTTTAGGTGTTTTCGCTCAATAAACACTCACAACGCCTGGTCTGGGAATCGAAACTGCGACCCTATGACCGCGAGTCCGCTGCCTTAACCACTGGGCCATTGCGCCTCCACTTCTATCACTGTAATAATAGCTAAAACCAAAGTCGTGTTACAAGTCAACTTTGCCTTTTATCCTTTTGAGATAGATGAAACAAGTAGCTATTGAGCACTTGGGCTGATGTAATTCACTTCATCATTATCAAGCCCTAGGAGTCATAGAGCCTGTTAACTCGTTTCCACGGTATGTAAGTGACCAAGATAACAACACTCCCCCTGAAAGGGATGCCAGTCCATTGCAGGGCTACTCATTTAAGGTTGAGTGGACAGGAGTAATGTGAAATGAAGTGATTTACTCAAGAATCCAATGTACTGCCCAGTCTAGGAATCAAAACCACAATCTTGCAATCATGAGTAACACCCCAAACCACTAGGCCACATATTTTCATAAATTGATGTCCACCTCTCAAAACTGCTGGCCTCGTTCCAAAATTTGAAAGAAATTATTATAATAACAGATATTGTGAACTTTATATTAGTAATCTTTTGGTTTCGGGGTTTCCGTGTTTTCGGGTGTTGTAAGTATAGAAAAATGTCTACGTGTCTATCAAAATAATTTTTTGTTTTTATTTGATAGTCTGAGGAAGATGAAGCGGTATCCATAGCTTCTTCAAGCCCCTAAAAGGGGCTAAGAATGTTAAGAATGCAGTTTCATAGGAGTTCAAAAGTGAGTGAATCAAGTGAGATTGAGATGGCATACATTAGTGGCTGATTGGATAAGCTCTTGTTCTCTTTGTAGGAAAGCTATTAACTCATATTCCAGCGTTACTTTGCCCTGCGTAAAGTACTTGATTTCTCCTCTCCCATTTACTTGGCTGAAGAGCGGTTAAGAGAAGGACAATTGCTTCACTTAGTGCTTCATGCTCTTGATTGAACAGGCTGGGGGTCATCCCTGGTTAGTGGTCCCAGAGCCGACTGGGTCCACTAGTGCTCTCCACCGCTGGTGGTCCCCACACTCACAAGTATTTTTGGTGGGTTGTAATGTCAAGATGGAATTATCTTACATTAAATGAATTTACATATTGACAGTCGCAGGGTTGGATGGTTCAAATGTTTTTGATGTTTTATTTTTTTCATATCTTGGTCAGAGGAAGAAGGGCAGTACATATGGCCTTTTTGCAAAGCATCTGAGATTAGAAACCATGACTCAAGAGTCATCCTCAGACTGAGTGGACTCTACTAAATGCAAACCAAGAACCAAATTGTAATGTTAAACTGAACAACGGATTAAGTCTGTCACCAAAATATCGGTACAGTTCTAGATACCTCTACACAGTTTGTCCAAATCTATAGCAGACATTCGTTCAACCCCCTACTATTCAGATTACTCTGTCAAATATATTGCTTACTTATTCACATTGTTCTGAATTACTCCTGCTTTATCTTGTAGCTTTGAGATTTCAAAAATGTAATTGTTTATTTTAAGAACGACATTTTAGAGTAGGCACAAGAGGTTGGATCTGGTTGGTTTCAACGTAAATCAGAGAGAATATTTTGGCTGGATATGATCAGATTAAATGTTAAACGGTTAAGGTACTGTACAATGGGATTAGCCATTAGCCACAGAACTTCTTAACCACACAACCATGTCTGCACTTTGGGTTATTTAAATAAAAGGGGAAAAATATAGTAATTTGTGTCTTCATGTGATTGCCATTAAATGATATGCTTATGTTGATAAATTACAACTGGATAATCAGTAATTATCAACTTTTATTCGTGATAATTTGATTGGAATGTTTGTGATTGATTCCATTTGGTGACAAGGTGGATTTTTGATATGTCATTTATTGATGCCCTCTTCTCTAGATGCTGTTCTCTTCCTGATTCAACCATTCAACTGATAGCAGAAAATCAATATGATCTTGAGCAGTTGTACCTTGATGATTGTTTCTGTGTAACCAATCCCACTATTGTAAAGGTCTGTTGATATCTGTGGTCTTCACTTCTATGTACATTATACATTACTCTTTTACTCTTTCTACTCTTTTACTTGTTTCAGTCATTTGACTGCGGCCATGCTGGAGCACCGTCTTTAGTCAAGCAAATCGACCCCAGGACTTATTCTTTGTAAGCCTAGTACTTATTCTATATGTCTCTTTTGCCGAACCGCTAAGTTACGGGGACGCAAACACACCAGCATCGGTTGTCAAGCGATGCTGGGGGGACAAACTCAGACACACAAACACACATACATATATATATATATATAACCGGTCTGTCAATATGCTAGAAGAAGCTCACTTAAGTGAGCTTCTTCTAGCATATTGACAGACCGGTTACTGGTCAATCTTATATACACAAGTACTATAATCTTTTTAGGATCTCGAAAAAAAAATTTTCCTGAACCTTCTGATTCTTCTAATGTGCTAGTTTCCTGGTATTAAATTGATATTAATTAATATCGAATTTTTACCATATTATGTTATATATATATATACATATATACGACGGGCTTCTTTCAGTTTCCGTCTACCAAATCTACTCACAAGGCTTTGGTCAGCCCGAGGCTATAGTAGAAGACATTTGCCCAAGGTGCCATGCAGTGGGACTGAACCCGAACCATGTGGTTGGTAAGCAAGCTACTTACCACACAGCCACTCCTTTGAGTTTTTTTGGGGGGTTTTTTTGTACTTGGTTCAGTCATTAGGCTGTGGCCATGCTGGAGCACCGCCTGAAGAATTTTCAGTCAAATGAATTGACTTCAGTACTTTTTTTTTGTTTTTTAAAGCCTGCTGGTACTTATTCTTTCAGTCTCTTTTGCTGAACTACTAAATCGTAGGGTTGTAAACACACCAGCACTGGTTGTCAAGCACTGATGGGGGACAGACACTACAACACACACACACACACACACACACACACACATGTGTATATGTATATGACAGGCTTCTTTTAGTTTCTGACTAACAAATCCACTCATAAGGCTTTCGTCAGGCCAAGGCAATAGTAGAAGACACTTGCCTAAGGTGCCATGCAGTGGGATTGAACCTAGAGCCATGTGGTTGAGAAGCAAATGTCTAACCACGGCCACACCTGTTTAAAAATTGACGAGTTTTCCTTTTATCTTTTCCTTGTTTTAGTCATTGGACTACAGCTGTGCTGGGGGCATTGCATTGAAGGGATTCAAATAAATTGACCCCAGGACTTATTCTTTGTAAGCCTAGTACTTATTCTATCGGTTTCTTTTGCCGAACTGCTAGGTTATAGGGACATAGACACACAAGCATCGGTTGTCAAGCAATGTTGGGGGACAAACACAGACACACACACACACACACATATATATATGTATGTATGTATGACGGGCGTCTTTCAGTTTCCATTTACTAAATCCACTGACAAGGCTTTGGTCAGCCCGAGGCTATAGTAGAAGACACTTGCCTAAAGTGCCACACAGTGGGACTGAACCCGGAACCATGTAGTTGGTAAGCAAGCTACTTACCACACAGCCACTCCTGTGCCTATTTCAAATTAAATCCAATGCAAGGAAAATAGGGATGAAAACATCCAATCTTTCACTGGCTAAACTTTTTACAATATTTAACTGATCCTTGAGCTCTTTTTTATCTTGGCTCTGCAAAATAAACTTTAAAAAAAAAATTCTTTTTATTTTTAGATATTTCACAACTGTCCGCGTATCACACATCTCAGCTTTGGTTGGCATTTAAATGCTGAAACTGTCGACACTATGGCCAATTACTGTACACGTCTGAAATTAATTAACTTATCTCATTGTGATGCTGTAAGTCTATGTTTTTGCTCATGTATCTGTACGATGGGATTTCTATTAAAATATTTTTTTTCTCTTGTAGTTTACGATGCTCCGTAGTTTGCTTGCAAGTACGATTTAGTATTTCAAACTTAGGTAAAAAGGCAAAAACTTGTAATGAAACAACGAAGAACTGAAAAATAGTATTTGGTGATTAGTTGAAGGTTAGTTGTGAAAGAATGCTAATTGATATTTTCTCTTTATTCCAAAGATGAAACATCAAAGCTAGGTGTGTTCTTTGTCTTTTTTCTTTCAAACTCTGAACCAGTCCATTAACAATATAGGCGCAGGAGTGGCTGTGTGGTAAGTAGCTTGCTTACTAGCCACATGGTTCTGGGTTCAGTCCCACTGTGTGGCACCTTGGGCTAGTGTGTTCTTCTATAGCCTCGGGCCGACCAAAGCCTCGTGAGTGGATTTGGTAGACGAAAACTGAAAGAAGACTGTCGTATATATATATATATATATATATATATATGTATGTGTGTTTGTGTGTCTGTGTTTCTCCCCCCACCATCGCTTGACAACCGATGCTGGTGTGTTTACGTCCCCATAACTTAGCGGTTCGGCAAAAAGAGACCGATAGAATAAGTACTAGGCTTACAAAGAATAAGTCCTGGGGTCGATTTGCTCGACTAAAGGCGGTGCTCCAGCATGGCCACAGTCGAATGACTGAAACAAGTAAAAGAGTAAAAGAATATTGAACTGTAGCAACGTGAAATAGTGTCTTGCTCAAGAACACAAAACGCAGCCCGGTCCGGGATTCGAACTCACAACCTCATGGTTGTAAGTTTGACGCTCTAACCATTGAGCCATGCGTCTTCACAGTATGTATGTACGAGTGTGTGTATGTTTGAGCCTCCTTGTTTCCATGACATGCGATTGTTGTTAATGAATGTCATTAATTTCCAATATTCTATAAAAGCATGGTCTAAGCATGAATGGGGAGATTCCATTGCTTGGAAATAGGTAAAGGTTGGCAACAGAAAGAGCATCTGGCTGTAGAAAATCTGCCCTGATAACTTCCATCTGACTTATTTATGCAAGTGTGAAAAAATTGGACATTAAAACAATGATGATGACACAGCAGATGGCAAAGTTATTTAAATCTCCATGTATATATTCTGCGTATTGTGATATATGCATTCTTTCTTTTAGGTTGACTCCCTTGCTAGGATGTTACAGAATTGTAAGCAACTTGAAAATGTCAATCTTTCTGACTGTCCTCTCAAAGACAGCCATCTAGTCAACTTGTGTCGTGTAAGTTCCAGTTCTTTTTCCTTTTGTTTGTGTGTTTGTGTGCTCACCTGAGTGTATACATACATACATACATACATCATACATGCATACATACATAAGATTAGCTGTATTATTGAATAGAATTGATTTTCGATAATTTTAATCGATTTAAATTTCGTTTCTATTTGAAAATTAGTTATGAAACACGTGTAGTCATTTTATTATCTTTATCTTATGATATTTACTTTGTATTATATTATACTCATTTATTGTGCTTTTGATTATTAATTTTTCTATATGTGACAGTGGATTTTCATCGATGAGTTCATGAACCTTGGTTCTTTTCCCTAAAACTATATATATGTATATATATATATATATATATATATATATATATATATATATATATATATATATGTATATATATATATATATGTGCGCATGTCTTTGTATCTGTCTTTGTCCCCCACCATCACTTGACAACCAGTGTTTATGTCCCTATAATTTAGCAATTCGGTAAAAGGAACCAATAGAATAATTACTGGTCTTAAAACAATAAGTCTTGGGGTTGATTTGTTCAGCTAAAATCCTTCAAGGTAATGCTCCAGCATGGCTGCAGTCAAATGACTGAAACAAGTGAAAGATAAAAAGATGATGATGCTTATTATATCTTTTGCAGTTACCGAATTTGAAGCACGTTTATTTAAATTCTGTCAACATGTCATCAACCACAGCCAAAGAAGTTGCCAAACATTGTTTGAAACTACAAACACTGTCCCTTTGTTTTAACGATTGTGTTGATGACGACTGCATTACAGCTGTGGTGCAGAATGCTCGCAATCTCAGGATTCTAAAGTGTATACGTTGCAACATTACTGACAAAGGTAAGTGTCTGTTTCCATAATTTTTGATTGACTCAGTTTAAGTTTTTATTATTTACTCTTGTAATTTCTGAAGTTAATAGCCTGCAGTAAAGCTAACTTTCTTTTGTTTTTGTTTTTTTTACAAGTAAGGGATCTTTTATTTCATATGCCTCTGAATGCTCAAAAGCCTTCAAGCAATTTGTTGACATACTCTCTTTACTCTTTTACTGTGGCCATGCTGGAGCACCGCCTTTAGTCGAGCAAATCAACCCCAGGATTTATTCTTTGTAAGCCTAGTACTTATTCTATCGGTCTCTTTTTGCCGAACAGCTAAGTTACGGGGACGTAAACACACCAGCGATGGTGGGGGGACGAACACAAACACACATATATATATATACATATATACGACAAGCTTCTTTCAGTTTCCATCTACCAAATCCACTCACAAGGCTTTGGTCGGCCCGAGGCTATAGTGGAAGACACTTGCCCAAGGTGCCACGCAGTGGGACTGAACCCGGAATCATGTGGTTGGTAAGCAAGCTACTTAACACACAGCCACTCCTGCGCCTATATAGAAAATGTAATGGAAAATAATATCATTGACACCTGTAGCTCAGCACTTTTCAGAAATGTATAAACAAACATACACACACACAGATACCAGATGTGTGTGAAGGCATGTATCCTAGTTGTTTGGGGTTTTTAGCTTATGGTCGTAATTCCTTGACTGAACAGTACAATGTGTCCTGAGCAAGGCACCTCATTTCACATTACTCCAGTCTACTGAGTGCCCGTTGAATGCTGGTGCAACCCTTTCTCCTTCCTCTCTGTCACATCCTTGATGTGCCGTTGAGTAAAAGGGTTGAGAGTCAAGCAGGTGCCCACATCTGCTTACAACTGTATGGGAAGACCCTCTTCAGTCATGAATGACGATGGGATTTCACCTAGAAAGTTACCTTCTGAGGCACAAGTCTGGGCAAGGTTGTTTATCGAAGACTAGCAGTCACAGAGCTATCCACTTGAACAGTATTTTTACTAACAGGTCTACAATGGATCCAGAAGAACTCTCTGAAAATGAACCATTATTTTTCTATGGTCATGGAATGGTAGTTGGATAGGCAGGCAACTAAGAATAAAAATAAAATGTCATTGCTTCAATAAAGTCTGTTGATAGTACAAAATATGGAGAAATAGCATCCCAGGTGGTCACTTCAGGAAAAGAAGTAAAAATGGTATTCTGTTGTATTAACAGCTAAAATTTCATATCACTGATAGGTATTAAAGTGAAAGACTGACTGATATATGTCAATCATTGATCGTTGCCAGTGCCGCCGAACTGGCTCCTGTGCAGGTGGCATGTAAAATACACCATTTTGAGCATGGCCGTTGCCAGTACCGCCTGACTGGCCTTTGTGCCAGTGGCACATAAAAGCACCCACTGCACTCGCTGAGTGGTTGGCGTTAGGAAGGGCATCCAGCTGTAGAAACTCTGCCAAATCAGATTGGAGCCTGGTGTAGCCATCTGGTTTCACCAGTCCTCAGTCAAATTGTCCAACCCATGCTAGCATGGAAAGCGGACGTTAAACGACGATGATGATGATTGTCTCTGTCTTCTGCCAGGCAACTCTATTAGTGATTATAAGACACTCTGCAAATGATAGATATGGTTCAAGTCCTGTCTGTGTTTTTTTTTCCCATTCTCTTTTAATCTCATATTTACAACATCCAATATTATTGATATTCTTGTAAGGCATTGAGCTGGCAGATTTGTTAGCTTGCCAGGCAAAATGTTTAGCAGCATTCCATTCATCTGTACATCCTGAGTTCAAATTCTACCAATGTCCCCTTTACCTTTCACCTTTTCAGAGTTGATAGAATAAGTATCAGTTGAGCACTGGGGTCGATGTAATTGACTTAACCGCTCCCCTAAAATTGCTGGCCTTGTGCCAAAATTTGAAACTAATATTACCGAGAGTCTGTTTGGTTTAACCTTTCTCTTTTCTTTTCTTCCAGCCCTTGTAGCTATTGCTAAGCATAGCAATAAACTGGAACAACTTGATGTCAGTTTCTGTAGCAACATTACCAATAAAGGAGTAAACTTTGTGTCTGAAAACTGTACCAAACTTTACTTTCTTGGTCTCTTTTCATGTGAAAAAGTGGAGTCAACTTTCCTATTTCAATTACAGAAGGACTACCCTCATATTCGTATTTATTGCTTTGAACTGGAATACAAGAGCCTCATAGAACGAGTTAACGAAGAAGATCGTTTATGATGGACATTACCTTAAGTGAACACTAATCATGTTGATTTGCCATTACCTGTGATATATTAAAAACTGTGTATTTATTTTTTTTCTAAATGCATTGTGTTGTGTTTTTTTTCTCTTTGTTGTCTCCTTAATTTGTATTTTATGTTCTGTTATATTTTGATATGTTATTACCTATCAGACTTCTTTAACTTCAAGTCAGCCCTAATTGAATAGACTTATATAAAAAAAACAGTATGGTCAACAAATAGGGATGTTTTTGATCATATCTACATTGTATTTTGTGTTTTTTTTTTTTTTTGAAAATGAAGTGGCGAGAAAAGATCTTCAGACATTGGGCCTCACAGAGGAGATGACAAGTGACCAAGACTTCTGTTTGTTTGCTGTGCTTGAGATAACACACCAAGCTAAGTAAAATCGTGGCTGTTCATGTGTACAGGCATGTCCTCTGCATCCCTCTCTCAGCCAGGAGATTCTTGTCTTGTGGGCTTGTGGCTCCTGGTGCCATGTAAAAGCACTCGTGCCAGTGCCGCATTAGAGCACCCATGCCTCTGCCATGTAAAAGTGCCCATGCTGGTGCCACATAAAAGCGTCTGTACCAGTGCCGCATAAAAAGTATGTAGCATACTCTGTAAAGTGATTGACATTAGGAAAGGCATTCAGCTGTAGAAACCAAGCCGAAATAGACAAACGGAGCCTGGGCAGCCCTCTAGCTGACCAGCTTCTGTCAAACCGTCCAACCTTTACCAGCATGGAGAACAGACATTAAAAGACAATGACGATGATACAATGTGATTTAATGTAATTTAGCTGTTATTTCTAAGGGATGGAGCAACAACATAGAGGTTCTTTCATCGACTCTTGTAATTTAATGAAAATGGTACTATTGGTATTGCATTCCCTGTAACAAATTTCACTTTTGATCTGGAAGTGGTATAAGCATTTTCTCCATAGGTGAAAAACACTACATACTTCAAATTCAAATTGTCACTTCGTTTCACCTATTTTGTCAAATCATTTGGTTGCTAATTGCAGGTGATATCAGGTGTTCCGTGCAGGAGAGAAGACTGCACTGATATAGTCATGTGATGTGGATGGATGAGGGCAGTTGTATAAAGAAGTGCTGATCACTAAACCTGGAAGGAACTTATGGAAGAGGGAGATGAGAGATGAAGTGGTGAAGACTAACCTCAAGATGCTGAACTTCTTGAAGGAGGTGGGGGAGGGAACTGAGATGAATAACAATGTGCTGTGCGTGAGAAGGCAAAAATGGGGTTCTGTCAAACCTCCAAAAACTCCTCTTCTAACACCAATTCTTCCATCAGTCTTCTGCAGTATCCTATTTCCTTCCTTCACTTCCCCCTCCACTGAACTGTTATTCTCTGTGTACAATTCATTCTCTGTCACACTATTCTCTCTCTACCCACCCACCTTTACTGTTTCTCTGTACTATCCTGTCTTTCATATTCACCTTGTACCTTGTCCTCTTATTTCTCTCTTCTTTTAGATGGGCAAGTCATGCACTCACCTGTTCTACAAGATACCTGCTCCTGTCCTATCATACTTTCTTATCCCTCAACACTATATCCCACTTGGATGAGGGTGTGTGTGTTGTTTTGCATGTACTTGGTGACCTCGCCAACACTGATGCTACCAAATGAGCACTCAGTAAATTTGTCCAGTGATTAGCAATAGAAAAGGCATACAGCTGTAGAAACCATACCAAAGCAGATATTGAAGCTCCTTGTGGCCCTCTGGCTTATCTATTCATTTCAAACTGTCTGGCCCATGCTAACATGGGAAAAGGGACATTAAATGATGATAAGATGATGATATTTTTAACATTATCATCATCATCATCGTTTAACGTCTGCTTTCCATGCTAGCATGGGTTGGACGATTTGACTGAGGACTGGTGAAACCAGATGGCTACACCAGGCTCCAATCTGATTTGGCAGAGTTTCTACAGCTGGATGCCCTTCCTACCGCCAAATCTGTTTTCATATTTAATTAAGAATTATATTTTTCATAAGCTTTATATCTGGAAAATAGTTACGAAAGCCCTTTCGTGATAGATAAGTGAGCATTTTGAAGTGTTAGCTATATATTTTTATATATATATATATATATATATACACACACACACACACACATATATATATACACATGCACATATATATATGTAAATATAGATACACATATGTCTTTGTATTTGTCCCCCCATTTCCTGACAAGTGGTGTTGGTTTGTTCACATCCAAATAGCTAAACAGTTCAGCAAAAAGTGACCAATAGAATAAGTACCAGACTAAGAGAAAAAAGAAAAAAAGTGGTCGGTGCAATCCCGTGGCCATCCATAAATGATTTTTAATAAACTCAATATGAATTGGTTGTGTCATAGACAATATTAACACAAAAGATTACCAGGAAAATAAACCAATCCCTAAATAACAGTAAAACTGGAAATATTCCGAAGTTATAACAATAAACAGGAAAAGACTTAATCGAAGAAAAACCAAATGTACTTTTCTACTCTAAGCACAAGGCCCGAAATTTTTGGGGAGGGGCCCAGTTGATTAGATCGACCCCGGTACGCAACTGGTACTTAATTTATCGACCCAAAAAGGATGAAAGGCAAAGTCGACCTCGGTGGAATTTGAACTCAGACCATAAAGACAGACGAAATACCGCTAAGCCATTCGGCCGGCGTGCTAACGATCCTGCCAGCTCTTCGCCTTGAAGAAAAACCAAATATAAAAGACAATATGTTGTGGTCTTAAATGATAACGAAAGATGTGAATAAGTTGGAAAACGAATAAACAACGTCTACAGCCAACAAGTTTTCACGTTTAATTTCTTTATCACTAGCTTTTTGTCTCTTTTTTTTTTTTTTTTTGTAACTATAAAACATATGTAGAACAATAAGCGGTCCAGATGGACTATATGTAATCTGAACCTTTCCCCCCTTGTTTTTTTTTTTTACGGAATCCCACGTTTTAGGCTATGGAGATTCCGATTCTGAAAAAAAAAATTTCAAAAATCTCAATTTCAAAATTTCGATTCCCCCCCCCCCGCCGGTTTTTATATAGATCCACAGGGTAAACCTAACCCTAACTCAAACTATAACCCTAACCCTAACCCTGACCGTAACTCTAACCCTGACCCTAACCCTAACACTAGTTTTGTGAGATTTGGCTGTTATTTCTAGCATGTAAATAGCCTGCTTGGTGGGGGGAAGGGGAATTGAAATTTTTCGAAATTTTTTTTTCAGAATCGGAATCTCCATAGCCTAAAACGTGGGATTCCGTAAAAAAATTAATAAATAAGGGGGGGGGGGAAGGTTCAGATTACATATAGTCCATCTCTACCCAATAAGCATTATACTTCTCTAAGTATCAAATCAAAATATATGTGCATAACTTGTTTGTAATTGTTATTGAAGTATATTATGACATTCTCAGGAGATTGTTAGCAGTGTTGTTTTCGGATTCCTCTAATACAAGACTAAATTTTCTAGTTCCTACAGCAGAATCAATTCTATATAAAAGTGTAGAGCAGAGACATGTATTACAATATTTGCACATTTGGTACAATGCAACTTCTCTTAGAACAGTTTCAATATAACCATTTACCATTTTGTGCAAACTTAATAAATGATCACATGTGTTAAATGTGTACAAAGAATTGCTTAAATCGAACAGTGAATTTATGCTTTTTACTTTTTCGGCGGTGCCTTACTGAATATTTTGCTATGAAGATGATTTGGCTGTTATTTTTAGCATAAAAAGTGGCCATGTACAGGTGTCCTAATTTTTACCTAATAATTATTTTGCTCGACAGTACTTTCGATTTACGACGATAGTTTGCATAAGAGAAGAAGCAAATTGAAACAATCGAATTCGATTTACGACGATAGTTTGCACAAGAGAAGAAGCAAGTTGAAACAATCGAAGACTATTCTGAATGAATGAAATTATATTAGGAACGTGTAACGTACGTTACTGGTGTTGTGTAGAAAGGAGAAAATTTTGAAACTCGCTCATCGATTAGTATTTTTAAAACTTTAGATAATCAAATTTTCCCATGTGCAATGATTAGATAATGTTACGGTGAACATTAATGTTTAGGTAGAAATTGCCAAAGTAAATATGTTACTCAGGATCATAATACGAAACTACGGCTGTCAATAATTGTTCCGAAGGCGGGAGTTATAAAAGGGAGTGTGAAAGAAACAAACTAAATTTCTACCGAAATATTATCGACGGGCATTACAAAGTTGTTTGTAAGTATATTACAAGAATATGCCATAATATACATTTATTACTCTGGTCAGATCGATCGGATGAGAATAGAAATTTGAGACGCGAGTGTAGTGAAAAGTCTTTCATGCGTTAATCAAACTTTGGTTGCGAAATCAGCGCGCATAGTCTTTAAATATTGACCCCCTATTCGTTGTTGATCGGTTGCCATCTGCTCAGATTTACTTTTGGAGGACTATAGAACAGGTGTAGCTATTAAGTAATTGTTTTGTTAATTTTATAGCTTTATTGTATATCATTGTCCTACTATATAGCATTTAAAACGGTTGGTCTCTATTTTAAAGTTCGTAGGGGGTTGAGTGTTACTCCGTGCTGATCGTGTATGAAGTTTCTTGGTTGTCTTTCTCCAGGGAAATTTAAATGCTATACATTTAATTATCTATTTGTTTGACAGAAGCTCTCTCACTAGTTTGTATAATTCCCATTTTTAAAGTCGGTAAGGCGGAATGAACTGGACACTTCAGGGTTACTTAATCACATACATTTCCCACCCTTTTTCAAAAATTACCCTCGTGCTTAGTCGAAGGAAATTATCACTTTTTGTATTTTGGGCTCAAATTTTTCCGTGATAGAATTTGTCTTTCATTCTTCCGGGTCGATAAAGTCCCAGTGAAAAACTGGGATCGAGTTAATTGAATAATCCTTCCCCTAAATTTCTAATCTTGTGCCATGTTAGAAATAATTATTATTGTTAGGGGTGTGTTGGAGTTTCAGAGTCAGTAGAAGGATAAAACGCTTTGTGGTATTTAGTTGTTCTTTAACGCCCTGCGCTCAAATCCCATCGTGATTGACTTTGTCTTTCACATTTCCGAGGTCTATTTTAATAATTTCATGTGAAACTTGTGAATTTCTGCCTATTATTAGAAATATTATTGTTAGTGTTAGCATTCATAGAGCGCCAGGCAAACTTCCTGTGCCACTTTTTGTTATGAGTTCAAATCCCGCCAGTTATAATCAAGGTGATGAACATGGCTAGCAGAGTATCAGAGTGAACTTGCATTTTACTTCGATTGATGCTGTCTTACCAATATATGAATATATATCATCCCAAGGTTCACCTCGCTTTTCATCATTCTCAAACATTCCACTGATGGAATTAGTCAACTAATATCCTTTTCCTGCAAAGATAACCGTTTCTCTCAACAATAAAAACACGAGCTAAAGACTGTAAATGCTCGACCTGCTAGAAATAGCATCTAAATGTCTTCTCATCACACATCCTATTGTGTTCAGAAAATGACTCTTTGGAAGTTATTCGGCATACACTGTTTCTGAATTAAGAAAATAAACAACAATAACAAAAAAATACCCCCAAACTGGATAGATATATGGCTTGTAGGTTTTATATGACTTCGGGGCTTCACAACAAAACGAAACCCTTGCAATATATTTTGACATGCTTTGTATTTCAACTTCTTAATACATATAATAGAGTTGTCACATGTAACCAATTTAAACATTTATTCCAGTGTCAGTTTGTAGACTTTGGAGGTAAACCTCAACGTTTGTTATATTCCCACAATTCCATAGTTTCAGAGTTAAAGCGGGTAATTTTCATTAAGCTGACCCTACTACGTTAAAAAATAACAATTCTGCATTGTGCATCTTTTTGTCCTTTAGTAGATAGACTTATAAAAAAAAAAAGAGTCGTATGTATGTATGTTTTTTTTTTTTACCTTTTCGGAATCTCTATATTTGTGTGCCCCTGTACTTTTGTGTATGTTTATATATTTATATATGTTTGTATGTGCGTTTATAGGTGTCAGTCAGTATTATTGTTTTTCTTATTTTAGTTATCATGAAATATATTTGACGTTCATAATTTCTCTTGAATTTGAGCAAAGCAAATCAGTTTTTGTGATAGTGGAGGATATATAGTTGATAGAATAGAAATACTAACCATCATATCAATGACACTTTTTATCAGAGTTTGAGTGTGTAGTGTTGTAGTTTACCTGGTTGGCATTAGTTTAATTCTTAGGTTAGTCAACCTAAATAGGAGATATGTACAGGATATACGAGTTTCGCTAGATATATCAAAGAAACGGGCCACTCAACAAAATTGCCTTGAGCCTCAATGACCGTCCTGATGCATACCAGAATCAGGTGGCTTCTTCCCATTCTGCCTACAACACCTAAGGCATCTCTTCCATCCAATGCTCCCCTTCTATGATGTCACAAACATAACTATCTAGATCATTCAAATCAGGATGCTTCAAGTTCACACGATTGCAAGGGTCTGGCTCCTGCTGAACACTAATTGCTCACTCCTCACTCCTCATCACATAGAACTTGTATCTGTTGTCCCTGTTCACTACATGTCTGATGGTGGATTTTGCTATTTTGAGCTTCTCTGCAATTCCCTTTTCAATTTATTGGGGTTATTGTTAATGATACCCTAGACCTGCTGGCTGAATTTGACTGTCCTGGAGACCCCTCACTACTGAGAAAATTTCTTTCTCTTGACTATTTATGGCATGTTCCCACTGTATGTTTCCTATTCTTTCCTGACCCTGAACATGAAAGACCCAGTCATGTTGAAGAAGCTGGTAATTTCTGTGTTGCTATGGTTAGCAGTTAGAACCTGCCTTTTCATTTCCTCTGTCAAATTGAAATCAGTCAGGTTGATTCACTCATCTGGTGACAAGCGTAGAACATCGACATTCATTTTCATTCATGTATAGGCACGCGTTGCTTACTGCAGTTTCCACCTACCAAATTCCTTCACAAAGTAGTTGATGGTTCAAAGCTATAGTAGAAGGAAAGGTGCTATGGAATGAGACTAAACTCGAAACTACATGTTGAAGAAGTAAACTTTTTAACCATACAGCTATCCTGTCTCAAAAGGAGACAGGATGGTCAAATCAGAGTTAATACTATCTACAGAGTAGTGCATGTCTGCAACTCTGGGTCACTGAATAGCCTTCCTTTTTGTGTTAGGTCATAAATGACCCTTGCTGTCTTCCTTTAGACATATGTGTTTATTCCTGAGAACTTTTATGGGAAAATACAAAAGTGGTCTTTGATACATTTATTACACTGGCTAGGCACAGACAAATCTGTCACACCACTCCTACTTTGGAACTTAGAATGCAAAGATCTGGAACAAATACCACAATGCATTTTGTCCAATACCAATGTTTCCACCAATTCACAATTTTGGACTGGTACTTTATCAACCTTTGAAAGGATGGGAAAGCAATAGTTGATGGGGATTACAATGCGGGATGTAAAGTGCCTAAAGCCCTTAAATTTCTTCCAATTTGTCATCATACCACAAAACCAGTAAGAGCTAAATGTCCTTAGCCCTAGGCTACCACAAAGATCTGAGCCAATGAGACAGCTGTTCCTCAACCTTCTACAAATAGCAACTGAATATTCCTCAAATTACACCCCTATCATATTAAAAAATAGGACATATTAGGTAATCTCGAAAAAATGGTGGGATGGTCATTGGTGGGTTATTTTCAGTTATAGGTTTGCTCAATAGAAAATCAACAATGGACACAGAATGAGTTTGTTGGAAGTGTGTAAGAATCTGCATGGCCTGAAGATTCAGTTGATCAAGATGAAATGTGTAGAGATGGTGCAAGTGTCACAGTGCACAGACACCAACTCTGGTGAGATGCAGGAGGAGTCGAGGTCAGAACTTCCAGGTGTTGCAAACCCCAGACCTATGTAGCGTGACAGTACATCACTGGAAAGTTGCTTCAGAGACAGGAAAGTTACTGACCTGGAATGAGGTGCTAGTGTTGATTGAGTAGAAAACCAGCAACGCTGTTGGGGTGGGGCACCAGGGAGCCTGGTTAAGGTAGGAGCTAACTGTGGCATGTAAAGTCTCATAGCCTGAGCTTTGGAGAGCATATTTTCACTAGATGAAATTCCTGATTCACACAGTTTGTGATGTCCACCGAACCCATCCAACTGTTCTGCTGGGAAAGGTGAAGTCCTTTGTGTCTGAAGAACACCATGAAGTACACCTGTAGCTGTCCAGAAGCTTTGGGTGAGGGCTGCTACTGCTGGTGGCATGATCAGGTCCTGAGGCAATAGCAGACATCATCCATAGTGGAATTAGCCATTGCAGAAACCTCTGCTTATTGAAGAAAACTATTGCTTTTGTCAAGGCTGGTGTGAAGATGATGCCAGCTGAGACTGGGTGCTGAAATATGACCTGGCAACATCAAAGCAAGTAGAAGAAGCAGTAAGTTTATGTCAAAGAACCTGGGGTGGTCTCAGGTGGGCTCATGAAAATGGTTAATTTCTCTCTTGCTACTTTTCCTCGGGGAATGATTATGCTGTTGTCTCTTGGAGCTTGGCTTGATGTGATTTCACAAACAAACTCTATAGAAACTTTTTCCTCTAAAACAAAATCTTCTAGTGAATGCCTTTCACACTTTAGTCTGCTAGAATAGGTTAAAAACAATTGTAAGCATTATTTTGATTCCTACTACTTCATGTGCTTATACTAAGCATGGGTAGCTTACTAGCAATTTAACAACCTAAAGGCAAATTTATAGATGTCACGAAAGTGACAGAAGATACAAAGTGGTACTGGCATTACTAGCAATGCCAGAGACATTTTGCATCCTCTGTCACTTTAGTGACATCTCTCTCTATATATATACACACACGTATGTTTGTGATATATGTGTGATTGATAAAAGTACCTGAAGATGGTCAGGAAATAGGTGAACAAAACTGTACTATATGGGTTAAACTGTTGAATATAAGGTTAAACAGTGTTGAAATCTGAAGGTAGTCTAAAATTATTTTCTGCAAATTTCCCCCATTTCATGTATTAATGAAAGAGATGGTTTATAAGTTGATGCATTTAAAAATTTTTTTTTTTATTTTGGTGTAGTTTGAGAGGTTGAATTGATTAGAATGAAGAAGCACACAAATGAGAAAGCTGAGAATGTGAAAGAAAACTGTAATGAATGGTTGTCCACTAGAAACCGAAAGAAGGTGAGTTAACATCATCATCATCACCATCATGATATATATACACATATATGATATAGTCAGTTGTGTTCAGCTTACCAATATGATCAAAGACATTCTATTCTTGACCACCTCATGTTATGAAACATAGTTCATCTTAGACCATGTTATGCAGTATGTCTTGTTTTTTTTTTTTTTTTAATGGAAGTAGTGTGACTTGAGAGAAATTTTGTTTCCTACTTCTAGCAGTTTGAGCAACTTCCTAAAGGTTCTCTCATCATCATCATCATCATCATCATTGTTTAACATCCGCTTTCCATGCTAGCATGGGTTGGACGATTTGACTAAGGACTGGTGAACCAGATGGCTACACCAGGCTCCAATCTGATCTGGCAGAGTTTCTACAGCCAGATGCCCTTCCTTATGCCAACCACTCCAAGAGTGTAGTGGGTGCTTTTATGTGCCACTGGCACGAAGGCCAGTCAGGCGGTACTGGCAACGGCCATGCTCAAAATGCTGTATTTTACGTGCCACCTGCACAGTAGCCAGTCCAGCGGCACTGGTAATGATCTCACTCGAATGTCTTTACATGTGTCACCGGCACAAGTGCCAAGAAGGCGACGCTGGGCACAGGTGCCATCACGATTTCACCCAACTCTGAAGAAATTAAGTATCTCTGTTTCTGCCACATTAGCTTTGTTTGAACTTATGATGTGGGGGAAAGTCTACATGGTCAGTTGACCTGTTAGAAATACCATACCAACTTAAAAAGGGCCAGGGCTTTATTGGATGAATGTAGTGCTAGATACTTTATCTGAAAATACTCGATGGTGATAGTTGGAAAGCTCTGATCATAGGTCTGCTTCATCAGAGCCAATCTGGATTAAAGCAACTTACTGAAAGTTAACCAGTTTTGTATCTGTGATTATTAAACAAAATGAATTTTATTTTTTACATTATTTTCTGAATATTGGTATTTATACAAGTTATAGTGTAACACAAAGGTTAAGCTACATTCAGTATGACATGTTGGTTGAGTTATTGCTTATCTGTAAAAAAGAAGTTAGTTATTAAAAATGAAATACAATAGAAGCACGTTCACTGACATGTTCATAGCAATACAGATTTCTTTAAGATATTGGTGATTATAATAGAATTACAAAAAATGCGCTTAAATACTGGGCTGGAAAGAAAAACTTTGCATTTTGTTTTCATTTGTTAACATTTTAGTTAATATTAGGCTAACTATTGTTCTGGCTGTGTAAAAGAATGGGTGGGGTCCTTTCATTGAACAAAGCTCTTGCTCACGTCAATTGTATTGAGTGGGAACAGATGAAATAGGTGTGTGAAAAGAGTTACAGTTGTGGGATGGGGAACAGTTTCAGTAGTTGAGTGGTGATAAAAGAAATAGTGATCTCCTTGTTCTTTATTTGATCCACGCTGAATTAAGGGGAAATCTAGAGTAGATATTAGTACTGGACTGACATCTTGTTGATATTGAATTTAATTCCACAACAGGTGTTTTATTATGTATTTGAATTATACACTTAAATTCTGCATTACTTGTTCACTGTATGATGGGAAATGTCACCTGTGATAAATCAATTTCCTAGTTATGAGAAAATATATCCCTCAATCCCATGAAACTTTGTACAAAGCACTGAGCATCATGGGAAGTGGGTGTTATCAGGTGGCATTTTTACATTTCATATTGCATGCTGTTGTTTAAGTCCAAGTCAACCCTGACCAAAGAATCTAATGATCAAAAACCATTCTATCAATGACTATCCTGTTATTTTTTTTTAGTCACTTGTATATCTAAAACTACAGAATCCAGTGTTATTTTTCTGTTTTCGAGACTTGCTAGAAATAGTATGAGGATGATAAATAAAATTTACTTCTAGTTATTACATTTCTCTGTCATGAGAAACAATACCAGATCAATGTATAATTGGAGTATGTAAAATTCATTACGTTGCTTTTGAATGTGTGTAAGAGTTATTCCCCCTGTTAGTTATTTTATTCAAATTTCTACTTCCATCTGTCTTAATTTCTAAATGTCATTTGAGATTTTATCAATAATTTATTTATTGTATATATTTGTGTGTGTCTGTGTTTGTCCCTCCTCCAATGCTTGACAACTGATGTTGGTGTGTTCGTCCAAGAAAATAACATTCTTCCACTGCTCTAGGTACCAATTCTGTAGGTTTTATTCCGCTCTAAATGCTTTGCAGCATTTGTTTTTGAAAGTAGTGGTTTTCTGATTGCAGCCCCCCTGTGAAATCCAGCTTTCTGCAACTCTTGGCGAACAGTTTTTGTGGAAACTGGGTTCTCAAGGTGGTCATTAAGCTCTGCAGTAATTTTGGGAGCTGTACTTTTGTGATCCTTTCTAACAATTCGCGTAAGAGTCTGACGGTCCCTATCTGAAAGTTTTAGTTTTCTTCCAGAGTTTTGTTTCGATGAGGAGGTTCTTCCCTCTTTCTCAAAGTCTGTCATTACTTTCGAGAAAGTACTTTTTGATACACCAAGCATTTTGGCTGTTTTTGTTACACTAGCGCCTGCCGTATGAGCACCAACATTTTGACCTCTTTGAAAGTCCGATAGATCTGTCATTTTAATGTATTTTAATTACCTTTTTCTGATGATATCTGAAAAGAAACTGCAATTTTAGCAAAACATATTAAGCAACACTAATAATAAATCAAAAAACATAAAAATAAACAAGCTTTTGACGGTTTTATAGATATTTCAAAATTATGATGCTAGGGGTTACCATTATTTTGTCCAATCCCTATACATACATATATATTGTGTGTGTGTGTGTGTGCATATTTGCAACATAAATAAGCATTTAAAATTTTAGTAGTATTCTTATTTCTCTTTAATCCATTTACTTTTTTTTAAAAATAGATCTTTCATTTCTTTACATTTGGCATATTTGGTTTCATTGTATTCAATTTTCTATTGTTACTGTTTCATTTCATTTTTCTATACATTTTCCTTTAAGTTTGTCTAACTTCATATATTTATTTGTGTCTGCTTTACTTTAAAATCTTCCTTGTTATATTTATTTCTATTTTTATCTACAATATATATATATATATATATATATATATATATATATAGTAAATATGCACAATTGTAGTGATTAAAATATAAATGTCTAACCATACCGCTTTTTTCAGTTATATATATATATATATATATATATATATACATACATATGCATGTATGCATAAAACCTTCCTAGTTGATTTTTTTTGTTTGATATATATATATATATATATATGTATGCATGCATGCATAAAACCTTTCTTGTTGATTTTTTGTTTAATATATATATATATATATATATATATTTATTTATTTATTTTTGCTTATTTTTTTCTTTTTCTTACATTTTACAATTTATTCTTTATAATCTATCAGGCTATAATAACCATATAAGGCTTTTTACTTCTAAATACTAACTTAATACAAAGCCTTATTTAGATTATGTCTACTTAAGTTGTTTATTGAGTATATTATATACAAGCATTACTTATTAGATATACTTCTATTTGACCATTAACTTGTGTAAAAAATATATTTTTTAATATCTAACTGTTTTTTTCTTCGGTCTGAATTTTGTATTTACATTCATAACTCCAATGGTCCTTTTCGAATCGTACAGCATTCCGTATTGGTTCATTATTGAACTTCACAGTATAACATCATAAATTTGAATCATTTGCTTGGTATGATTACGGTTTCAACACTGTTATGCTGTACGGTTGTATTACATCTCATGTCTTTTCAACTTGTTTATTTACATGTAATCATAGGTCAACTATGAATGTTGTATATGAATGTTATCTATTTTTATTGTCTGCCTTCTATTAATAAGACCCTGAGGAGATGCAGTATCCCATATTTTATAATATGCATGAATCGATCTGGATATTGCATCGAAATGATCATAGGTCAACATCATAATAAAGTATTTTCAATGGATCAGTTTTTATCTCTTATTTAAATCGATATAAATACAAAAACTCACTTGTGAGTATTTTGCTACGTTTGATAACAGATACAATATTTTTGCCAAATTTTGGTATAAATCTATAAATACACCTTGGGCAAGTGTCTTCTACTATAGCCTCAGGCCGACCAAAGCCTTGTGAGTGGATTTGGTAGACAGAAACTGAAAGAAGCCCGTCGTATATATGTATATATATATATGTATGTGTGTATATGTTGTGTATCTGTGTGTGTGTGTGTGTGTCCCCCCCCCCCAACATCGCTTGACAACCGATGCTGGTGTGTTTAGGTCTCCGTAACTTAGCGGTTCGGCAAAAAGAGACCGATAGAATAAGTTCTAGGCTTACAAAGAATAAGTCCTGGGGTCGATTTGATTCGACTAAAGGCGGTGCTCCAGCATGGCCGCAGTCAAATGACTGAAATAAGTAAAAGAATAAAAGAATATATATATATACAAATATATAATGTCATCATCTTTTAACGTCTGCCTTCCATGCTAGCATATATGTAAGCAGAAAATCTTTTTTGTTGATTTTTTTGTTTACTATATACACACACACACATGTGTGTGTGTCTCTGTGTTTGTCCCCCACCACTGCTTGACAACTGGTGTTGGTGTGTTTACGTCCCTGTAACATAACAGCTCGGCAAAGAGATTGATAGAATAAGTACCAAGTTTAAAAAAAAAAACAGAAAGGACTGGGGTTGGTTTATTCGACTAAAAAAAATTCCTCATGGCAGTGCCCCAGCATGGCTGTAGTCTAATGACTAAAACAAGTACAAAAAGAAAAGTAAAAGGTATAAATACTGAATTTTGCTAACTCAACTTTTTATTATGTTCCTTGTTTCAGGCTTCTATGCGAAGTATGCCGAAGAAGATCTCAAATGCTCGGAAGTTGTCCGCTCCATGGAAGCTGACACAGAACTCACCACTTCCCAGGCAGTTAGCTATTCCAACTCACCAAACGATGATGACCAATTACTTGTTGAAAGGTGGACAAAATTACCTTGATAAAAACCTAGGTAACATTACCTTAATAGCAATTTCTTCCCCCATTCTCTCTCTCTCTCTATGCACACATGCGCATGTGCTATTGTTTTATTCTTTTACTCGTTTCAGACATTGGATTGTAGCTTGTATTTGAGCATTGCCTTGATGGGTTTAGTTGAACAAATCAACCCCAGTACTTATTTCTGTTGGTCTCTTTTGCCAAACTGCTAAGTTTAGGCGGGTGTAAACAAACCAATAGCAGTTGTCAAGCGATGGTGATGGTGGGGCAACATAAACACACACACATATATACAACAGGCTTTCACACTGTTTCAAATGCACTCACAAGGCATTGGTTGGCCTGGGGTTATAATAGAATACATTTGCCCGAGGTTCCATGCAGTGGGACTAAACCTGAAACCACTTGGTTGCAAAGCAAGCTTTTTAGTCACCCAGCCATGTTTGCACCTGTATATAAAGTACTTTTTTTCTCCACCAGTTACTGTGATTGAACCATGGTTATACTGATTTCTCTGAATTATTTTTGTGTGGGGTTGTTAACTGAACTTGGAATCTGGAACAGTAAATTTGTTTTAGATATGCAGATGTAACCAAATGCCACCTCACCTGGTGCATTGATTCAGAAAATACAACTGCACCTAGACCAGGTAATATAATTAGCTATTCTTTAGGGAAACGCTAATTGTGGAATGTACAATTACTACATATTAAAACATAGTAATAAAATGCTTTCTTAAAACTTTCATGCTTAACCCTTTAGCATTTAAACCAGCCATATCCAGCCAAAATATTCAGACTGTTTCATGTTTAAACCAGCCAGATCCAGCCTCTCACACCTGCCTTACAATGTCATTGTAAAAATATGCAATCAGATCAATGAAATATCAAAGCTACAAGATAATGCCTGATTAATTCAAAACAATGTGAATAAATAAGGATTACATTTGACAGAGAAATCAGAATGTTAAAGGGTTAAATTACATCTTGTCTGTTATTTGGCCAGTCAGCAAGGTGGTAGCAAGAAAGGCTTATTTAAAAGCTATGATTTCTTTTTTCTTTTCTATTTTTACCCTTATCATATCGTACTATAAGTGGTTCTTAAACGGTGTGCTGTGCCATATTGGTACACTGGGATTTAAAAAATGTAATTTAAGGCTTGAGAAAGTTCATTTTAATGATTGAAAAAAAGTCATTCATAATTTTGATATATACAATTATGAATGAAACAAAGGAGAAATAGTTTTCTATGAAACAGTTTAAAACTTTCATTTTCAACTTTCTACGTGAAATGTGTTGCACTGTTTCAGATTAAAGTATGACACCATTGTGTCGGATAAAACTACTCCACCCAACTCTAGTTTTATGATAGTCTCAAAGAGTTACTTCCCTTACTAATCTATTATATTCTTTCCCCTCGAATTTTATCCGTTTCTGTGAGTCACTGTTTAGAGAGGGAATATGAAGTGAATTTAACGTTCATTGTTTGTTTTTGTTAGAATTGTAAATTATTTATTTTTTAACTATACGAAAAATTCACATAATGGAGGGTGGTATGGAAGTGTTCAAGTGGAAATATGATTTATAGTTGATGTCTTATGAATAGGTGCTTTGGGTGTTAATAAAAGATATTAAGTTATTTGTACTATGGACTGGAGAAAAAAAAAAAAAACTGCGTCTATAATTTACAGTGCAGTGCTTCTGTGCATTAGGTGTGACAGAAGGTATTTGAATTGTAGCTTTGTAGCCACAGCAATGTGAGGGCATTAAAAGTTAATAATAACAATTGTAAAATCTTTTGAAATATTATGGTCCATGAAGCAATGGAAATTCTAAAGTTGGGAGTTTTGAGAAGAAAAAACTGCATCTTTGTGAGAAAAGTTAGTAGTATTTTGGTTTGACTATTTTATGTTTTAAAAATGTGTTAAACAATTATGAACATTATTTACATTTGACGGATATTTGTCCTCATCTTGTTTGTTGTTAACACAACATTTCGGCTGATATACCCTCCAGCTTTCATCAGGTGTCTTGGGGAAATTTCGAACCTGGGTTCTAATTCCTAAGGTATTTTTCGATTTATGATTTTAAACTATTATTGTGAACTGAAAAATAAAGCCAGTTACCTAGATTATGGTATTAGAGAAGGAATTCTTGAATATGTTTCTTGTGTTAACAATTGGAGTTATAAACAATAGACCTGTAACTGTTGCTAAAATATTTCTAAATGTTGAGGATGTAAATGCAATATTTGTGTCAATGCCAGTACCATGTAAAAGCACTTGTGCCTGTGGCATGTTAAAAGCACTCAGCACCTTGTGAAGTGGTTGGCATTAGGAAGGGCATCCAGCTGGAGAAACTAAGCCAGATCAGACTGGAACCTGGTGCAGCTTCTCAGCTCTGGTCAAACCATCCAGCCCATGCCAGAATGTGAAACAGACGTTAAAGGATCATCATCATCATCATCATCATCATCGTTTAACGTCTGCCTTCCATGCTAGCATGGGTTCGACGATTTGACTGAGGACTGGTGAACCAGATGGCTAAACCAGGCTCCAATCTAATTTGGCAGAATGATAATAAATTAATTAATGCACTGTTTTTACAGGTTTGCTGTTAAAATAAATATATGTTTTTTGTGGTGCAGATAAGGGTGTGTGGTTGAAATTTTACTTTGCAGCCATGCAGTTTTGGACTTGATTTTGCTGCAGGTATCTTCTACTATACCCTCAGGTTGACCATTACCTGTACAGGTGCATGGCGTGCCACATGTCAGATGACAAAATGATCACAGAGCAATGTGAAATGAAGTACTTTGTTCAAGAACACAATGCAATGCCCAGTCTGGGAATTGAAACCACAATCTCGCAGTTGTGAGTGTAACACCCTAACCACTAAGCCTTCAGATATATATATATATATATATATATATATATATATATATATATATACACACACACATATGCCGGGCTTCTTCCAGTTTCCATCTACCAAATCCACTCACAAGGCTTTGGTCGGCCTGAGGCTATAGTAGAAGACACTTGCTCAAGGTGCCACGTATTGCGCCTGAACCCGGGACCATGTGGTTGGTAAGCAAGCTACTTACCACACAGCCACTCCTGCGCCTATGCATGTGATAGATTCAGCACAATTTACGTATATCAGATTTATTTATAAGACATTGGTCTGTCCATTGCTATAGTAAAAGTCCAAGCTGCTGTGCTGTGAGATTGAACCTGAAATTGTGTGGTTTCAAAAATGATTTCTTAACCATGCACTCCTGGTTTTGTCTGTTGTTACTAATATAATTATTTTCTTTTGTATTTTTCTTCATTTTTAATTATGTCATTGTGATTTTTACCCTTTTTATCCATTGTGAACCCGCAATATTTTTGCATTTCATCCTTGTACTGTCCCCAGTGTCCTGTTGTTCTCTGTGGCCAATAACTGAAACCATCCCCAACCTTGAGAAAACCTTGTGCTTTATTTGAAGCATTGTAATTTTTTTTTATTGTTATTTCTGAATAAAGTCTTGTAAGAGCCAGCCTTTTACATTACTATAACCACTCCTATGTGGATCCATCTTATCATTATAGCTAGTACATCATTATAATAATCAGGACATCATCATCATCATCATCATCATCATCATCATCGTCGTTTAACGTCCGCTTTCCATGCTAGCATGGGTTGGACGATTTGACTGAGAACTGGTGAACCAGGTGGCTACACCAGGCTCCAATCTGATTTGGCAGTTTCTACAGCTGGATGCCCTTCCTAACGCCAACCATTCCGAGATTGTAGTGGGTGCGAGTGAAGGCACATGGCTTAGTGGTTAGGGTATTCAGCTCATGATCATAAAGTCATGAGTTCAATTCCTGGCAATGCATTGTGTCCTTGAGCAAGACACTTTATTTCACATTGCTCCAGTCCACTCAGCTGGCAAAAGTGAGTTGTACCTATACGTCAAAGAGCCAGTCTTGTCACATTCTGTGTCATGCTGAATCTTCTTGAGAACTACAATAAGGGTACATGAATCTGTGGAGTGCTCAGCCACTTGCATGTTAATTTCATGAGCAGGCTGTTTCGTTTATCGGATCAGCTGGAACCCTTGCCATTGTAACTGATGGAGTGCCAGTAAATGACTGATTACTTGTACAGTCACCACTACATTCATAGACTTCAGTAGTACTGCTTCATCTGCTACAGTCGCCACAAAATTGCCATTTTGCCTGTACATCTCTATAGCCATTGCATGTTGGCACAGTTGTTGTTATTGTTGTTGTTTTTAATACAGTTGTACATTTCAGGTCCTTCTTCGATTATCAAATTATTAACAGAACCTTGTTGTCTATATTGCAGGAGGTATAGTTAAGCCTTCACATGTGAGAGGAGGGTCTGAGATAGAGATGGGATTGAAACCCGATCCTGTTGCAGTTATGGAAGTAAATAGCAGCCAACACTTCAAACCCGATCTTTCTGTGGATTGTAAAGGTATTTCATTTTATGATCACATTCTAGTATCAAAGAAAGAGTCTAATTTTACCAGAAATGATCAGTACAAGTCAACGAACCAATCACTTTTGTCATCACCATGTCGCAGTACTTACGAAAGACTTGATTTGCATCAAAATGTTACGCCACTTCGTGAAAGAATCAATGTTTTGTCAGATGGACAAGAAAGAAGTTTGAATCAAGAGCAAGATTGTAATGCCGCTGACCATTCTGTTGACCATACCATCAATAAAGTTGCTGATCTCAGTCAGAACCGCAGAGTTCTCCAACAAATAAACTTGGAAAATAATAAATATGGACTTAAGGATTGCCATACCAAAAATACAAGTACTCTTTTACCAAGAAGACCCCGAGAAATTACCAAACTACCAGACAATACAGATTTATACTTGTCACTGCTTCCTGAAGATCACAAGGTCACTGTAAATGCTATGGGTACCACCGTTACTACTTCTGGTAGTGATGACGATAGCGAAGATGATAGGGCTGACATTGTCATTGGTGAAGATTACAATGACAATGTTGATGACAGTTGTGATGTTATGAATGGTGTCTGTGTTGGTGGTCGCGGTGATTTCACTGAAGATTCCAATTCATTAGTTTTTTCACCCTTTATTGATTCCAAAAGTTCAATGACTTTATTTTTAACATCTACCCAAGATGAAAGTTGTTCTTCTGATGTCAATCTGACATTTGACTTTGATGATGCTGAAAGACTCACTTCAGAACCTGTCTCTTCTCTTGTTCTTCTGGAAGATAGTTTGTCATTGAAAAATGATCCAATGAGTTTGGATTCTGACAGTCTGTATCTCTCTCAGAGCCAATCTGAAATTGACTCTCCATCACTAGATGATTTTACATTTCATTAAAATAGATGATGATTCCATGAATAATTTAATCTCTAGCTTTTGGTAAAATTCCAATTCTAAATTCTCTAAAGACTTGAGAAAAAACGCCCCAAAACAGGAGTTTTTATTTAAAACAATTTTCACAATTTTCTCTCCTTCATTGTTATTGCATAGTACTGAACTGTTCCCTTCAATTCTGTACACAAAGATCAGATTGATGTAATTGTATCTGCTTACTCTATTCTTCTTTACAATCCGGAATCGGGTTCAACTTTGTTATTGAGATGAGTTTAGAGTTCACAGTTATGTTATCTATGAAATGGTTTACATTTTTCTGTTGTATTGCAAATTGATACAAATATAAAAGCACTAAGAATGATTCTTGCTGGTTACAAGTATCAAATCTGCAGGCCTGCAGATCTAATTTCAAATGGGCTAGTTTAACCTGTCATCCTCTCAGCATTAATAAAATAAGTGGTCAGCATTTCAGCTTCTTGTTATATATGAAGGACTCAAACATATTAGGGTGTCCAGCATTTCAGCTTTTTGTAATATACGAGGGGCTCAAACATAGGGTGTCTAGCTGAACTGAGTCTTTCATACAGCATGTTTGCAGTAGGTCATTGTTGGAAGTTTGTGCTATCTTTGGAAAACAAAATCTGCAATGATTTATTGTTCGTACCCATAGCCAATCAGCAGTAAAATATCTGCCAGCCGTTTTATAGCATTACTATGCCATCCAATAGTGGTTTCATTTCAATTGAAAAGTTGAAAAAACAAAAGCCCTCTCAAAAAGCAAAGTCCTATTAAATCCCTATACTGTTATTAATATTGAGGCAGTGAGCTTGCAGAATTGTTAGAACATCAATCAAAATGCTTGAAGGCATTTCTGCTGGTTCTTTATGTTCCAAGTTCAAATCCTGCCAAGATCAACTTTGCCTGAATCCTTTCAGGATTAGGATTGATATAATAAAGTACCAGTCAAGTACGGTGGGGTGGGACTGTCAGTGTAATTGATTAGCCCCTCCCTCCCAACTCCACTAAAATTTCTGTCCTTGTACCAAAATTTGAACAATATTGAGGCAGTGGATTGGCAGAATTGTTAAAATGACAGGCCGAAAGCCTTGTGGTATTTAGTTTCACAGTTTTAAACTTTGCTTTTCATTCTTCCAAAGGTCAATAAAAGAAATATTAGTCAAGAATGGGGGGCTGATGTAATCAATGATACCCATTTCCTAAAGTTGAGGTTTCAACAGAATTGGTACATCACTGTACAAAATATCTCTTTAGATGGTAATTTCAATACTTCCCAGAGTCATCTTTACTTTCATTGTTCCTAGGTCAATGAAATAAGGACCAGTCAAGAACTGGGGTTGATCTTCATTAACTGTACCTTACTCCTAAAATTTAAGTCCTGGTACCCTGGCAGAATCCTTAGCATGCCGGGCGAAATGCTTAGCGGTATTTTGTCTGCCGCTACATTCTGAGTTCAAATTCCGCTGAGGTCTACTTTGCCTTTTATCCTTTCAGGGTCGATTAAATAAGTACAAGTTAAGCACTGGGGTCAATGTAATTGACTTAATTCCTTTGTCTGTCCTTGTTTGTCCCTTGAGAGCAATGAAGAAATAAATATTTAGGACAGCAGTTTAACGGAATTGATAGAATGTTGTACAAAAGACCATACTGTATTTTGTTTTGCTTCTTAATGTTGTAGTTTCAAATCCTACTGAGATTAGCTCTTGCATTCATACTTCAGGGATTGATAAAATATTTCCATATATCAGACAGGTACTGAAGCTGATCTCACTTGACTAGACCCAACTCCTAAAATCTGAGGCTCATGGTACGAATCAATATTAGTGCTGTAGTAAGGCGGAAAGCTGGCCGAATCATTAGCAATCTGGGCCAAATGCTTTGTGGCATTTTCTCTATCTGCACGTTCTGAGTTCAAATTCCACTGAGGTTGACGTTGCATTTCATCCTTTCGGGGTTGATAAAATAGGTACCAGTTGTACACTGGGGTCAATATAATCTACTTACTCCCTTCTCCAAACTCGCTGACCGTGTGCCAAAATTTAAAACCAATATTAGTACTGCAGTGTTACTGAGGAATCATCAACATCATCATTATCATTATCATTATCAACTCCTGGATTTTACTGTTTCAAGTCTTCAGACTCATTGGACTGATTACCTAGTTCCCATGGTGTAGTAGAATGACCTTTACATTAACGTGTGTTTGATTTTTGACAGTAACACCAATTAGTTCTTCTTTAAAACTGTTTTAAAATTCTAGTTAGATCTCAGGGTAGAAGCTGTTATTTTTTTTACATTTCTTGGCAAAGAATGAAAGTAAATGATAAGCACCCATTATTACCAACTGACAAAAAAAAAAAAAGAAAAAAGAAAAGAAAAAAAATGAAAAAAATTGTCTTGTAAAAGTATTGTAAGATGAAACAATGTATGTAATTGTATATGAAGAAAAATGAAGTCTGATAGGTGTGAGGTTTATTTAAATGCTTGTATGGGAAATAAAGAAGTTGAAAAAAAAAGTATTTTTAATGAAAAAATAACTACATTTGTTTTGTATCTGTTGAACGTTAAGTTTCTTATTGTTGTTGTATAACATATTGTATGCAAACACACAAACGCATTTTCTCATTTTCAAGTGTTACTGAACATCAGTGGTACTCAACTTTATGGTACTCAGTCCCCCACTTCATGGAATGTCATCTTACAAAGATCCCTTCACTGTATTTTGCACAAAAGGAGTGGGAGGAGGAATTCACATCTCCCCTAACCCCACCAGTTTATTTTAATTCAACAAAAGTTGATATTGTACAACACTTCATCATTCATATTTTCTAATACCATCCTATGCAGCGTGTGCCCATTTTTGAATATTTGTACAGACTTGTGACCCCTATGTTAAATTTCCATGGTGTGGCTGTGTGGTAAGAAGTTTGCTTCCCAGCTACATGGTTCCAGGCTCAGCTCCACAGTGTGGCACTTTGGGCAAGTGTCTTCTAGTATAGCTTCAGGCTGACCAAAGCCTTGTGAGTAGATTTAGTAGATTGACACTGAAAGAACAAGCATATAATACCTGAACACAGGCTACATATACATACACATGCAACACGCATTAACACACACAACATACATAGGCAAAGATAACATTCGCCCACATATATACATCATACATATGCACACTGTTTGATCACACACACAACGCACACGTCAGAATAACTTGCCCCTATTCACATACACACACACACACACACATGCGCACCTTTTTTTTCCAATCATTCGCCATGCTGGATCGCTGAAATCTACAAGCTTTTTTCATTCTCTTTCTCTTTATTTTCTCTTACCCCTTTCTGTTGAAGAGCGTAGGCTCGAAACGTAAAAAACTTTTCCATTTTTCCTGAGCGTCAAACTAATACACTTGCTTGTTGTTCCTACACCTGTCTTCGTCTTTTGTTTTTCTATAAATTTCAGCTATAATATATATTTGAATATTTGTTTGCAGCATAGAGGTCTGAAGTTTAAGCTGATCTGCTATATGAGTATCCGCCATTTGTAACCTTAAGGGCGTCTTGATTTTGGTTAGGTAGGAAATTGTAGATTCGCAGCAGTAAGTGATTGACAAGCCGGAGAGCATTTATCGTGCATGTTGCCGAAGGATTGGATCTTCTATTGCGTTTTTCCATGTTTCAGCTGGGTCTTTCTTGACGTCAAATAGGGACTTAAAAATGTCATCTTCTGAGAACTCAATTCCATCTACAGTTCTATAGGAGCCTTGGAAACATCAAGTAGGTGAGGTTGAAATGCTAATTTAAGTGTGATGTCATGATTCTCAAAGTCAGTGAACCTTTCATTGTATTACCCAATATAATAAGTCTATAACAACTGCGCATTCTTCAGATGGGAGGCGCAATGGCCCAGTGGTTAGGGCAGCGGACTTGCGGTCATAGGATCACGGTTTCGATTCCCAGACTGGGCGTTGTGAGTGTTTACTGAGCGAAAACACCTAAAGCTCCACGAGGCTCTGGCAGGGGATGGTGGCGAACCCTGCTGTACTCTTCCACCACAACTTTCTCTCACTCTTACTTCCTGTTTCTGTTGTGCCTGTAATTCAAAGGGTCAGCCTTGTCACACTGTGTCACGCTGAATATCCCCGAGAACTACGTTAAGGGTACACGTCTCTGTGGAGTGCTCAGCCACTTGCACATTAATTTCACGAGCAGGCTGTTCTGTTGATCGGATCAACTGGAACCCTCGATGGAGTGTCAACAACAAATTCTTCAGATGATTTGCATGAATTCTTACT
Source organism: Octopus bimaculoides (assembly GCF_046866305.1). Lineage (NCBI taxonomy): Eukaryota > Metazoa > Mollusca > Cephalopoda > Octopoda > Octopodidae > Octopus > Octopus bimaculoides. The sequence goes on along the minus strand of NC_142945.1, from coordinate 13,050,078 downwards.
AACCGTTGCTAACTGGGGAAAATGTTCATCCGAAATTTCCTTTTGAAGAACAAGAGTTTTGAAAAATAATAGCTTTTTTTCCGAAATACTTGGATTTTTCGCCACATATCATACATAAACTTAGTTTTACCCTGCAAAGAAATATTCAAGTTCTTATGCTTTGAGATGAGTTCACAAAAATGCAGCATTTGTATAGAAATCTTTCAATAATTCACATTGCTGGTTCTGTTCTTCATAATATTTAATTATCTGTTCTTGCAAAGATAACCATTTTGCTATAACACCTGTCCCTACGATAGCCAACAGTTTAGATTGATACGGAAAATCCCCTCTGAATTCCTCATCAGAACTGACGATGCCTTGTTGTATTTGCATGAATATAGTTAACAATACTTACAACTTGTTGCAAAAAGTCACTAAGAATGGTAGATTAGTACAGTAATTTTGCTGATGTAAGATACAATGAAAAGAGATGAGAACATCTGGATCTGATAATATTTTTTTTTTGTCTGTGCAATAAACTCTTTATGTTTTCCTGTCATGGAAAGTGCACCATCTGTACATACACTCATTAAATTAACCAAATTCAGTTCAACTTCACATTTATTTTGAAAGTTTGTGAAGATATCAATTCCTCGTGTTCTACCTGTAAGAGTGCCCTAAGTCAGTAACTCATCGTAGCAAACAAAATCTTCTGTTATGGTCCGAATGAAGTATAAAAACCTATGCTGAGTCAATAGTATCAGTTGATAGCACTGGTTGTCAAGAGGAGGTGGGGCACATACATATACACAAATGCTCACGTGCGCACACACACACACACACACGTACCTATATATATATATATGTGTGTGTGTGTATATATATGTACGCCGGGCTTCTTTCAGTTTTCGTCTATCAAATCCACTCACAAGGCTCTGTCCTGCTCGAGGCTATAGTAGAAGACACTTGCCCAAGGTGCCATGCAGTGGAACCGAACCCGGGACAATGTGGTTGGAAAGCGGAATTATACCTAGATATACATATGTACATGTACATATGTATTCACACACCTACGCATTACACGCACAGATGATATACATACGTACATGCATGCATATATATACACATACATACATACATACATATATATATATATCAATATCAACACTCATCTATTGACGCACACCTGAGTACAGATATAAAAAAATAGATACCCGGACAACTAGGTCGACTCAGATAAGTGCACGGTGACAGACACATTAATAGACATATATAAAACGTAATCTTCCCCTCTCTATTTATTACCCTTAGAAACGTTTTATTTTTTGTGCTGGCTTTTGTGAAGATAAAACAGATAATCTAGTAGAAATAATAAAAAAAACAAAACAAAAACAAACTAGATTTGACTGATTGTATAGAATTATGTATACTGGTTAGGTCATAAACTTATAAACGCCCACTTATATGCACATTCTCACACACATACGCACGCACACTCACGCATGCATACATACATACACACACGCAAACACACATCTTTTATCTTTTTTGCTATGCTTGTTTCAGACTGCGGCCATGCTTGGGCACCGCCCGGAAGAATTTTTAGTAGAATGTCCGAACCGCAATACCTGTCTGTTTAAAAAGATTGGTAATTGTTCTATTGGTCACTTAAGCCGAACCGCTAAGTTAAGGGGATGTAAACACACCTATACCGCCGGTCGTCAAGCGGTGGTGGTAGGTGGGGACAAACACTGACACAAAGAGTGATGGACATCAATGTTTCGCCATTTTTGTGGCTTATCAACACCACCTACCCGCCAATATTCATTACACTAGAGCTGCTTTTACTTCATATGTAAATTTTCTCTTTGGTATGCAATTTCCGACCATACCAGCTCATGGTTTTACAAGTCATGATAAGCTACAAAAATGGCGAAACATCTATGTCCATCAATCCCAAATGGGATTGAAGGTGAGTTATCTCGCTTGCCCATGGCTCTAAGGTGTTTTAACATCGGTGACATGAGAGGTAAATATTTCGCTACGCCATTGCAGTCACCGGAAAATACACAAAGCATATACATAAGTATATGTATTTAACAATATTTATTATACTAGAGCTGCTTTTACTTCATATGTAAATATATGTGTATATATATATATATATATATATATATATATATAAATACATGCGCGCTCACACACACATACACGCACGCACGCACAATTTCTAAAATTGCTTAACTTTCAAAAACTTTTATCTGAACGGAATAATATTCATCTTACTAATACATTCTTAACATTTTACAATTATCTTTCGATAACATTTACAATTAGTTTTCGATAATTTATAATTGGTTTTTTGAAATAAATTTTTTCGATAACATTCTAAAATTAGCTTTCGATAATATTTCAAAATTATCTGCCGATAAAAATATTACATTCAAACTTTATGCAGAAACGCCAGCTCATCTCCGTTCTGGCATAATGCATTTGAAAATGCCCACAATCAAATCCACAGGTAAAAACGATAACGTAATTCAGATCGAGGAAAATAAGACTCAACGTGCAAAATAATTGTCAAAATTGTATTTCGAAAGCAAATTTTTGCCACTGCAAGGAAATTCACTCTTGATCCGTTTCAATAAAGGCTATCTATCCATCTATCTGTCCGTCCGTCCGTCCGTCCATCCATCCATCCATCCATCCAGTCATCCACATTAAAGTTCAGTACAGGAGAAAGCTGATTCGAAGGCTACAGATCCAATCCATAACTGGAACTGTAAAAATCTGTAAAACGTTTCAGAAGTTTATCATAGGAGCATGTCCAGATATGAAACTATATGCATGAGAATAAATGCATAAAACAAAACATACAAGCTTGCATACATACATACATACATATATACATACATACATAAAAACGCATCTATAAAACAAACATGCAAATCTGCGCATACACTAACACCAAATACTGCACACACACATGCACAAATACCTAGATGATGCTGATAAAAGTTCCAATGAAGGAGCCTTGAATCTATGTTAGGGTCCGGCTCTTTTTCTATTGACAAGAAATACAGAAATGAAACTGATTGATAACATACATACATACATACATACATACAAAAATACCTTGTTGATGTTGAAATTCCAATGAAGGGACCTCGGACCTAGGTTAGAAAACCAGCACTTTTTCTATTGGCAAGAAATCTTGAAATAAAAACTGAATAATGACATACATACATACATACGCATGTTCTCTCTCTCTCTCTCTCTCTCTCTCTCTCTCTCTCTCTCTCTCTCTCACACACACACACACACACACACACACACACGCATATGTATTTTAAACTTTGCACGTCTATAATGTGTGCATGGTGTACATATATATATTTCTTTGAAGAAATGTACGCGTGCGCACTGTACGTCTAGAGAGTTTAGGATTCCTACAAGACATGAAATTAGGTTTCTGGAAGCCAAAATAATACACACAACACACACACACACACGGACACACGGACACACCCACACATACCCCCCACACACACATATACAATTACACAGAAAAACAGAAATAGAAACAAAATATGGCACACGATAGATAGACAACTAAATTGTCAATAGATATTATTTCTAGCTGTCCAGTTTCCTTCTTTCAATAATCCACTCGGAAAATAATTCTATGCCATATTTGGTTGGTCTGTGTCCAAATAGAGAACATATAATGCTAGCGGCATTTCCTCCACTTTCCCGACATTATCCAATGTTTACAGGAACAGCGTGAGAAGATTGTGGAGATATCTGCAATGAAGAAGAAAAAGCAAAGCGTAAATAGGATTGGAGTTCATCTCGTTATTAAAGTCAGAGAAGCCGCCATGTCACTGTTATTTCTGATGTTAGTGAGGATGCGATTTTGTGTATAGGTGTATAGGTGTATATATCAGTGAGTAGGCGCTTGCGGGCGCACACACAGAGACACATGTGTAGATATACATATACATGAATATGTATATATGTAAGTATAAGTGTCTGTGAGCGTATGTGTGTGTGTGTGCGTGCGTGTAAGTGAATTATGAGAGTAGACGCATACAAGCTTAAGTATATGTGTGTGTACGTATACATACACACGCACAAATACACATCCATCCATCTATAAATACATACATACATACACACGCATACATACATACGTACATGCATACATACGTACACACACACATACATACATACATACATACATACATACATACATTCGTGTGTAATGGTATTTGTAACTAAACACATACATGCACATGTGTGTATACACATATATACACATATATACACATATGCGTGCGTGCATATATGTGTGCACAAACCAACACACAAACAAACAAACACACACACACACACACACACACACACACACACACACACACACACACATATATATATATATATATATACTTATACATATATGCAAGCATGCACACACACACACATATAAGAGAGCTAGATACATAGATAGTTATGCTCACATAGACACAGTTACAGATGACATAACACGGTTGTTGATAAAATTGGAAGCGTTCCTACCGTATGAATCGATATTTGTAAATCGAAGTAGCTAACGGCTTTCTGTCAGTTATATTAAAACTGCCAGCTAGACCAACCAGGGATGTGGTTTCATTTCCCAGTGGGAGATATTTTCAGGTTTGTTCATTTATAACATTAATGACCTTCGAAAGAAACTGTGCATCCATTTTCTATTTATTCGGAATGCTCTGAGCAAAACGTTGATTTATTGTATTAGGTCGAGCTTTTTTTTGGAAGTAAATTGTAACGATAAATTTCGAACTTTAGATGTTTAAAATTGAAATGGAAACTAACGTTTTTAAAAGCACTTCATCTGTCATTCATATTTAAGAAGTGAAAACGTGCACATCATAGTTTAATATTACGAGGGCATGCTGAGAAGTTCTTGGCTTTGGGTAAAAGAAAGTACAGGAGGATCAGTTAGTTACAGTTTTATTCAACATATTCCCCTCTCAGATCCACACGCTTATTGTAGCGGTCCTTCAGTTTTTCTAAGCCCAGTAAAAGAACTCGGAAAGTTGGGCCTTCAACCAGGCCTTTCGCGATACCCTTAAAGCAATGAATTTTTCAGTAACCCCTCATAAATTTCACTCCCCTAAAATGGATGAACTGAAAGTGTATACTCGACATGTGATGTTGTGGGAGTTTAAGAATGGTGAAAATTCCACAGAAACAGCTAAGAAAATATGTAGTGATTATGGTCAAGGGGTCATTACTGACTGGCAAGTGCGAAATTGGTTTTCAAAGTTTCGTTCCGGAGATTTGTCAATGAGAGATCAACTAAGACCAGAAATCTCATCAGACTTCGGCCAAGATGCTTGAAGATAATTAGTGGAATTCAATCCTCGTAAAAGTACGCGGGAATTAGCCCTAGATATAGAAAAGCTCTGAAGGAAACCAAACTCAACATTAAGATTGTTGAAAAGCTAGGGAACTCCGTCAGATCACAACTATGTAGGACGTCCTCATTCGAGAATACCATACGCACCAATGATAACTGCATGGTATGTAGGATTAGCCCTGGCATTAACTGTAGAACTCGAAATGTAGTCTACAGCATAAGATGCATATATAAAACTACGTGAATCGTTGGCGACTTTTTTTTCCTCCGTCTTCCTTTTCTATTGGACTTTCCTCTGTTTCCGAGGAAGAGTTTTGCTCGAAACGTAAAACTACCTTTTTCTTTCCCTGAGCGTCTGCTAATACTTTACATGTACCAGGTACTCGCGTTGTGGTTTTTTTGTTTGTTCTTCGTTTTTTTTTTTTTGGAGGGATTTATCAATATATATATATATATTGTGCTTTTAATTATTAATTTTTCTATATGTGATAGTGGATTTTCATCGATGAGTTCTTGAAAATTGGTTATTTTCCCTAAAACTATATATTTATATATACTTTATCTATAAGGCTCAATTTAATTTTAATTTTTTATAAATTGATTTTAATTGAGTTTTTTACCTGTAATTTTGGATTTTGTCCCTAATATTATTATATATATATATATATATATATATATATATATATACATTGATATATTTATTTGTATGCTTGCATTGTGTCGTACAGAAAGGGATTGTAACCTTATTATTTTATTCTTTTCTCGGAACTTAGGTCGTTTATCAAGTTAAAGTTAAATGTACGACTTTCATACGCGCGCGCGCGCGTATGAAAAGTCTGTGTCCTGTAATGGGTTTTTCAGCTCAACAGTATAACATGAATATCTATCTATATTTTACTAGTTGCATTCCACACAAGACACACATACACATATATAGCAGCCAACATACTGCAGTGACCATCCTTGTTTCAGAAGAAACTTAGTAACCGAAACTATATATACGCGATAAACAATAAAGAGCAAGTTGTGGTGAGCCCCATAATGCAGAAAGTTAAACTGACATTCTGCTTATTGTATTATACGCTTGAACTGTGGTTCAATACTCTGCACTCCTTTTTTAAATTTATAGCCCAGTTTCTTAGATGCGACTTTTTTTTTTTGCCTTTTCCCGACAAAAAGCGCAGGCGTGGCTGTGTGGTAAGATGCTTGCTTCCAAATTACATGATCCAGGGTTCAGCCGCATTGTGTGGCATCTTGGCCAAGTGGCTTATACTATAGCCTCGGGTTATAATATAAGAGTGGATATAGTAGACGGAAACTGACAGGAGCTCGTCGTGTGTATATATATATATATATATATATATATATATATATATATATATATATATATATATGTATGTGTGTGTGTGTGTGTGTGTGTGTGACTACCGCTTGACAACTGATGTTGGTGTGTTCACGTTCCCATAACTTAGCGGTTCGGCAAAAAATAAGACCGATAAGATAAGTACCAGACTTAACAAAAGCAAGTACTAGGGTCGATTCATTCAACTAAAAATTAATTGTTCAAGGTGGTGCTCCAGCATGGCCGTCGTCTAATGACCTAAGGAAGTAAAAGATAAAAGAGCACCATAAAAAACCCAACTCAACCCAACCCACCCATATACAGAGTTCAGTTTTATTGATTGTACTTAGAAGTTGTCGTATTCTTAGTGGAAATAAAAATATGGACAAACAAACCTTTAAAAAAAGTCTAGGTATTTATTGAGGATTGTTTGCTGTTGCTTGTATTTGAAATCTGTCACAAAGGCTTGGCTGTATTTAAGTTTAGTACCCTTTCAAGCCTGTATGCAGATCCATTTAAGGTAGTGACTATATGTTTGTTATAGCGAGGTTTTATAAAATAAGTAACATTAAATTACTGCAACTTAATCGACCGTCTATTTCTGCTTACATTTTTTATAGCTAAAATAGCTTCTTTTGTGTTTCGTTTAGATATGGAAATACTTGGAAATGCAACTAGGAAGTATTAAAGAGAAAGTAAAATATAGATAGATATTCATGTTATACTGTTGAGCAGAAAACCCATTACAGGACAAAGACTTTGTGACAAGCAGGTGTTGCTGTGTGCTCAAGAAATTCACTTTTCAGTCGTGTGATTCCGGTTTTTCCCCCTCCTGTATGGTACCTTGGTCAAGTAACCAATACTATAACTCTACCATAGAAATATGGTGGACGGAATCTATCTCAGAGCCTGTGTATATTTCCCATCGATGTTAGAGAAGTTATTTTAATAAGAATTTCATATATTTTAAGTTGTTATTCATTTGTTTTAAATAAAAAGTACATCGGATTTAAATTAAAATTAATATAATTTAGATCATAGTTCAGTTGTTTCAAGTCGAGATTAATTTGTATTAATTTGAAATTAAATTGTTTTAATTTGAAGTTACGTTGTTTTAATTTGATGGTCAGTTGTTTTAATTTGAGAGTGAATTGATATAGATCTTTTACTATATTTCTAGGTGGTTGCGCAAGATTTTGGAAAACATATGACGTAAGGAAATTACCATTGGGCATAAAACATCAAAATTCATGAAAAGTCATGAAAAGTCCAACATGTTAACATTTTTGGCAAATTGAAAACTGAAATAGGTCAAAAATGACTGTTGGTATTTGTTTTGTTAAACTATATCGAGATTGTTACTGCTGGAATCTTTGATTATAGATTTTGTTCGATCAGGGCTCACTCGTGGGGTTAATCAACAACTGCATGTTAAACATTCATAAACGTACATAATAATTAATTCAATACACAACCAATTGTAAACATTTTCCTGACCAAAGCTTAATTACGAAAATTAATCAATTAGTTTTTGCTGTCCTTTCGATGTTGACATCGATTTATAAATTAAAAGCCAAAGTATTTACAAAGAGTAATGAATAAATAAATAAAACTTATTAACAAATACTCAGATGCTAATTAGTGTTGTAGTATCTAGTGTTTCACACAACTTCAAATATCAAAGCTGAATAGTTTTTCTAGTTTCATATGTATTTTTGATTAGTTATAGTATAAGATTAGAGTGTTACGAAACGTGTCCTACTTCATTCGTTAATGGGTAAAAACATTCTTTTCCAGAAATACTGGGCGTTGTCAAGCAAATGAAGTGAGCTGATTGTAACTTCAGTTTGCCTCATTCATAACTTTTTCGAAGTCGTCAAGTTTTCTAGATCATACATTGCTGCAACACAATTGTTACGTAAACATATTTTGAAAAGAGTGCGAAGAGAATGATGTTTGCAAGCTTCATATTTTATTACTTTCTCTCCCGATCTTGCTTTTTCTGTCACGACATTTGTTGATGTTAAGATATTTTCATTTATATGTCGTTGTGTTGCAGCCATTTATACAATAGATTACTATTGATGTGTGTCATAAGTAATATCAGCTTCAAATTTTTGGCATCTCTGATGAAAGCTTTCAGTCGTGAGCATGTATCTTTTTATATATTAGGAACTACATTCTGATAGGCTGTGATTTCGAGAGTTTTGGCTGAAACATCTAGCAGATACACCTACTGCATAGAGGCTGTTTGAGTTGTTGTTGAGCCTTGATTAATTCTGATCGAGCATACCTGTGATAAAACGGCGTGCCGGCCAAGACCATCCTGCATCGGTTGTCAAACGATGGTAGGAACAAACACACACACACACACACACACACCTTTCATTCCTTCGGGGATGATAAAAAAGTATCAGTAGAGTACGGGAGCCGATGTAATCGACTTAGCTCCTCCACACCAAAATTTCTAACCTTGTGCTAAAATTAAAAGTTAGTATTTACTAGTAATTGACTCAGTTCCACATCACTTCAAGTTTCTTGGGTGCAGAGCGCAGTCACAGTTTTAATTGCACGGAGGCAGTGTAGAGAGAATTAATAAGAAATTCTAAGATGTTTCTCGATGAGAGTATTTGATAGTTCAGATTTCGTGGGCACTTTGGCCAAGCAGAAACTACATGGCCAAAGTCCCCACGTGATGTACAAAGCAGTGGTCAAGAAATCTTTTTCTTGAGCCCTCTCTCTCTATATATATACCCATAATTTAAGCCAAAACTGATCTTCAGCGTGTATATCGTCTACTTGGAAATGTAACTAGGAAATGTTAACGAGAAAGTAAAATATAGATAGATATTCATGTTATACTGTTGTGTACCCGGAGATAAAAAGTCATTACAGGACATAGACAGGTGTAGCTGTGTGCTCAATAAATTCACTTTTCAGTCGTGTGATTCAGGTTTTCCCCCACCTGCACGGCACCTTGGACAAGTAATTAATACTATGACACTACCAGAGAAATATGGTGGACGGAATTTATATATATATATATATATATATATATATATATATATATATATATATATATATATATATATACGACGGGCTTCTTTCAGTTTCCGTCTACCAAATCCACTCACAAGGCTTTGGTCAGCCCGAGGCTATAGTAGAAGATACTTGCCCAATGTGCTACGCAGTGGGACTTAACCCGGAACCACGTGGTTGGTAAGCAAGCTACTTACCACACAGCTCGAGAGCTACGGTCATGCTGTGGCACATGTATGCTCATATTTAGTGACATTTATAGTTTTCCTTTTTTGGTAAAACATTGCATACTGCTGTCTATATCAAATATATAAGAGGTTTAATTATCCGTCTATATCAAATATATAGGAGGTTTAATTATCCGTAACATATATATATGTGGTGTGTGTGAGTGTTTGTATATCTGTGTTTGTCCCCCCACCATTGCTTGACAACCGATGCTGGTGTGTTTACGTCCCCGTAACTTAGCGGTTCGGCAAAAGGGGTTGATAGAATAAGTACTAGGCTTACAAAGAATAAGTCCTGGGGTCGATTTGTTCGACTAAAGGCGGTGCTCCAACATGGCCGCAGTCAAATGACTGGAACAAATAAAAGAATATCATTTAAATACCAAAGTGACTCCTGCATTGTCCTGTATAATATTCTATTCTTTTCTACTCTAGGCACAAGGCCTGAAATTTTTGGGGAGGGGGCCAGTCGATTAGATCGACCCCAGTACGCAACTGGTACTTAATTTATCGACCCTGAAAGGATGAAAGGCAAAGTCGACCCCGGCGGAATTTGAACTCAGAACGTAACGGCAGACGAAATACCGCTAAAAATTTCGCCCGTCGTGCTAACGTTTCTGCCAGCTCGTCGCCTTCCTGTATATATAATATTAAAGGAGGATCAGCAGAAAACGATCGAGCTCAAGGGAAGGACGAAACGAAAGTAAAATAGTGTGGACACAAATTTCTCTCTGTGTAAAGACTATGGAAGCCTTTAGAACGTTGGACGGAGTGACTAAGAAATTAAATATAATTTAAACGGAATTTATGAGTGTGGTACAGGCAATAAACACAAGTGCTTCTTATACACATATTAATTAATTTAAGAACGTGGCATTGAACATGAGAGGGTGAAAGTGAGAGAAGAAGAAGAAGAAGAAGAAGAAGAAGAAGAAGAAGAAGAAGAAGAAGAAGTGAGTAATAAATTAAATTATTAAATTCCATTTATTTATCGAAAAATAAATGTTTGCGTACATGTATGTTTAGTGCAGTTGAATACATGCTGGCATTGCTATGAATTTATAGCAAAATAATATTGCTAAATTTTATTTTCCCCCTTGTTTTTAATATCTTCTTTCAATCACAAAATAATCTATGAACGTATTGCCGATTAATTATATTTTATACTATTCGATTAAAAAATTACGAAAATATTAATGAAAATGAATATCTAACCTCTCCATTTTAGAAACATGAAAATTTCAAAAATATCATTATTTACCCAATCGTAAATCTTCTTGGCAGAAAATATGTTTTGTTTTATTTACTTCTTCATTTCGTTACATATTCTTAACATTAATACTTATTGATCGATTCAAACGAAAGAACTCGGATTTAGGGCCAGGGTTATTTATTCATGGTGATGTAACCAAGAAGCAAAAGTTGCTTACTTGTATTGCTGGAAAAATGTTTATTAAAATGTTAAGAGGTGATGTCAATTGTGCAAACGACACACTGTATTGAGTTACGGGATCAAATGGAAAGAGTAAACAACATTTTACTTGACCTATAGCAAGAGGAAACAATATTTATTTATTTGTCTGTCCGTTTCTTATATTTGGTATATGGTAAACTTCGGCAGCTGTTCATTTCGCGCAATTATTATATTTTGACAATTTTTATTTTTTGTTAGAAAGCTGACACATCTATTTCTTTATTCTAACTCCTTTTCGCTTTATAAAGTATTTATAAATCGTTTTTTGCTATTTTTGTTTAGAAATGGATAAGTTGTAAATTCGTACAGTTTTGAAATATGAGTTCTTTCTTGGAATATTAATAGATTATTTCATTCTAATGTTATTACACAGCAGACAGTATCAAATTGGCTTGCAAAATTTCGTTCTGGTAACTTTGACCTCACAAACGAGCAACGCGGTCGACCAGAAACAAACGTGGATAATGACGAACTGAAAGCCACCGTTGTGTCAGATCCATTTCAAAGTGCCCTGAATTATCGTTGTTGTTTGGTGTTAGCAAGCAAACAATATTGACTCACTTAGTTCAAATCGGTAAAATGAAAAAATTGGGTGAGTGGGTTCCACATGAACTCAATGAAAATCAGAAACAGCAACGTTTGGAAGCCTACATTATGCTACTTTCTCGTCACAAAAATGAATCATTTTTGAATCGAATTGTAATGTGATGAGAAATGGATCCAATACAACAATGGTTGGACAAAGACGAGCCACCAAAACACATTCCAAAAAGCAAAATTTATCAAAAGAAACTGACGGTGTGTGTTTGGTGGTCTCGCGCAAGTGTGATCCATTATGATTTCATTAAACCTGGCTCATCAATCACAGCCGAAGTATACTGCAGCCAACTGGACCAAATGATGCAGAAACTTACAAAAAAGCAAAAAAAAGAACAGCCTAGATTAGTCAACAGATCCAGCCCTATTTTATTGCAAGACAACGCCAGACCACACATCGCAAAAATGACATTGGCGAAACTACAGGAGTTAGAGTTGGAAGTTCTCCATCATCCACCATACTCACCCGATCTCGCCCCCACTGACTATCACTTCTTCCATTTTGGATAAATTTTTAATGGGGAAAACAATTTTATTCCGACGATGCTGCAGAACAGGCCTTCTAAGATTTTATTGACGCTAGATTGCCAGGCTTTTACAGTTCCAGGCTGAACAAGCTACCGCTGAAATAGCAAAAGTTTATTGACAATATGGGTGCATACTTTGATGAATAAAACTATTTCTTGAATTCATAAAACATTAGCAAACTTTTTTTCTTTTCTACAAAATTCATACTTGACAACTTAATAGTATTCTGAAGTTCTTTTTATCTGGGTCAGTGAAATAAAATATTTGCAATGAGGAAATTGGGAGACATCCTCGGATTCTCCGTAGCCAAGCTTCACTTTAACAATACGTCAGTACGCATACCTGTTTGTCATTCGTTAGTTATGTGTTCTTGGTTGTTGTTTAATATAAGAGTTGGTCATCAGCCAAGTAAACGGAGGTAAATTATTTCATTGCCGTTAGCTATGGACTGTTGATTGTCTTAATATAACTGTACATTGTAATGCTCGAGAGACGTTCTTTATCTGATTGAAACGTACACACATACACACACACACACACAAATACACACGCGCGCACACACACAGAGTTATTGATATATTAATGGACGAGGAAAATAAATTTCTAAACTGCTTCGGTTTAGCTGAGAATTCCCTTTCTAATATAAAGAAAATAAAGGCAGTGAGATGGGTGGATTATTAGCGTGCCGAGCAAGATGTTTAACGGCATTTCGCCTGCCTTTACCTTCCGAGTTCAAATTCCACGGAGTTCGATTTTGCTTTTCGTCCTTGCAAGTCGATAAAATAAGCACCAGTTGCGCATGGTGGGGGGATGTCGATGTAATCGACTTACTTCCCCTCGAAAATACTGGCCTTGTGCCAAAATTTGAAATCAGAATAAAGATAATAATAGGTAACGAGCTGGCAGAAACGTTAGCGCGCCGGGCGAAATGCTTAACGGTGTTTCGTTTGTCTTTACGTTCTGAGTTCAAATTCCGTGGAGTTGGACTTTGCCTTTCATCCTTGCGGATCGATAAAATAAGTACTAGTTGAGCACTGGGGGTCGACTTACACCCTTCCACAAAAATGTTGGCCTTGTGCCAATATATGGAGAAAATAACATAACATACGAAATCCTAACGTATGTTCAATGAGCTGAAGTAACTATATTGCCGTTGTTGAATTTTTGTCATCTATTAATACCTTTCCACGGTCAGATCTATGAAAAGATATACTATAAAGTATATATTGTTTGGCCCAGGGTTTCTCAACCATTTTTTATTTATGGATCCCTTTGATTACTATTTTATTCTTGTTGACCCCATAAAAATTCGGTGTTTAAAAACTAGTTTTATAGAAACTTTTTACAGAATTCCTATTTTGTTTTTCACACATTAACTTGTGAAGGTTAAACTATGTAAAACATTAGAGAAAGAAACCAAGTGGTTTCTTGAAATACCAATACATACATCTAAAGCAAAATCTTTTTCAGGGTCCTTAAAATGCTATTGTGGATTCGCAATTTACTGTTTTATGGCGTAGACCCCACAAAATCTTATATGGACCCTAAAGGTCCATATGGACCTCGATTGAGAACCAATGGTTTAGCCTAAGCTGTACTCTGATCTATCAGACCTTCGGTCAAAAGCATTCAATCTGTAAAGAATATAGTTAAGGCTGCATGATCCGGTTAGTCCTTCCCATTTTTAACGATTTTGCTGCTATTTCAAGTTGGTCGTGTGATGTAAAATCGTTTTAGCACAAAGCTAGACTAAGTATACATACTTAAATAGAGTAAATGAATTCACATGTTCCACAGTTTGCTAAATAAATTTTCTCAAACGTAACTTTTATGTAATTATATTTCATATAAATATCTCAAACACGTAATTTTTCTCACATTTTTTGTTTTCTCAAACACTTATTTTTCTCAATATCAAGTCATTAACACTAGATATTTATACACACACACACACACATACACATACACACTCAACCATACCTATGCATGTTCAGATATAGACATTTACATATCTCACATATACACACGCCACATACACACATTTGCACACGCTCACACGTAGACAGACACTGAAACAATGAAACACACACATATATTGGCGTTCACAAACGTAGACATTTATATGCGACCCTCCCCCCTCACACACATATGTACATATACATGCCAATATACCAACATACTATATACAGCTGAATGCACTCACACCAGCGACAGACAAAGACAGATAGTCTGGCCGAAAGCCAAATGGAAGTGTCAAATGAATATTAAAAAATCCGATTTATTTCGCCGAGGTCGACTTTGTTTTTCATCTTCTTGGGTTCGATGAAATAAGAACTAATTGAGTACTGGAGTCGATGTAATCGACTTAGCCCCTCCCCCGAAATTGCAGGCCTTGAGCCAAAATTTGAATCTGATAATAAAAGCCAATTTCAGTGCCGGTGCTAAGAAACATTAACTATCACAAAGACAAACTTCAGCTCCAGCTGAGCCAACGAGAGAGAGAGAGAGAGAGAGAGAGAGAGAGAGAGAGAGAGAGAGAGAGAGAGAGAGAGCCTTCATGGTCGTTCCATTTGCTAGAAACAACACTTAAAAACTATCTTCTATCATAGTCTATTACTTAATATTGTAATAGATACGGAAGGCAGTGAGCTGGAAAAATGCTTAGCACCATTTCGTCTGTCTTTATGTTCTGAGTTCAAATTCTGCCAATAAAATAAGTACCAGTTGAACTCTGGGGGTCGATGTGACCGATTTACCCACTTCCCCGAAATTGCTGGTACAGTTAGTAAAAAAGGAAAAAAAGATGATATTTGTGCATAAGAAAATTTCACAAACAGTAGATCTGTTCCATTATCTGTTCATCGAGGATGAAACACAGAGACGACAACAACAATAATTGTTTCTAATTTAGAAATAAAGTCAGCAATTTTGAGGGGTCGAGGTTAACTTAATAACTAAGCTACTTATCTGGACTTTCTCGTGGCTTCGACGAATGAACGTTCAGCAAGACACAACTCCAAGTAATTCATAAGTCTATGACCGCCTGTGTCTAGGGTCCAAGATGAAGACTTCCAGGAGCATCCTCTACCTGTCTTCGTCACCTCTTTCTCTTTCATCACTGGACTTATAAAGAAAAATATGATGGCGTTGGTGCTGGTTTCTTGGTTTACTGAAAAACCTGCACGATGAAACACTATTATAACCCTGTGTAACACGGTTTTTGTCCTTGGGTAGCCACTTTTGTTTGAGGTCTTCAGAGAAGAACCCCCATCCTCCCAGGAAAGTATTTCAGTCCTTAACTTCTTACACTCTAAGGAGGCTGGCTGCATTCTGGTCATGACTATATGGGTATCTTCGCGAGCGTCTGTAATTCTTTTATTCTTTTATTCTCTTATTTGTTTCAGTCATTTGATTGTGGCCATGCTGGAACACTGCCTTGAAGTGTTTTTAAAGTCCTAGTACTTATTCTATCTGTCTCTTTGTCGAACCACTAAGTTACGGGAACGTAAACACATGTCAAACGGGGGACAAACACAAACACACCCCACACACATATACACGACGGCCTTCTTTCAGTTTCCGTCTACCAAATCCACTCACAAGGCTTTGGAATGCCCGAGACAATAGTAGAAGACACTTGCTCGAGGTGCCACGCTGTCGGACTGAACCCGGAACCCAGTTGTTTGGGAAGTAAGCTCCTTACCACATTTATATCTGTATATGCGTGAGAAAACCTATGTGTTATCCATGCACCGATAACTAGGCAATCTCTGAATCCTACTCCATGACGTCATAATAGATATACGCTAGAGTGTTATCAATTGCTGTTATTGTTGTTGTGGCTTAGCCCTATGATTAAAGGTATTCTAATCGAAGCCCTGCTTTTTTCACCAATGTGCAAGGAACCAATGACCTCATTATCCAACGTGTCCTTTTTTTAAAGACTTTAGGGGTATGATTTGAAGGAAATTTGGATGTTATTTCTAACAGACTGAGCGGCCATGTAGAAGCGTACTCATTGGTTCGCTTGTTATCCCTTCATATCATTAGATGTACGTGTATCTCCTAAACACTGTGTTTGCATATGTATGAATGTGTGTGTGTGTGTGTGTGTATGTGTGTGTGTGTGTGTGCGTAGGCGGATGGCTGTTCACGTGAGCACATGGTTCCTTAGCATGCTTGTCATGCCACAGCAGAGAGAATGCAGTAGAAACCGCTTAATATAATCAGAGATAATGTTATAACCGGTTATTGTTATTAGAATTAATAGACCCTAAACACTTTATCTGCTGAATGTTCTCAGTCTCATAATCATCAAAAAATATTCGTCACAGAATAATTACAATAAGTGTATACCTTTTATACGTTAGAGCGTCGCATAAAATGCGCTACGTATTTGTTTCGGTTTTCTGCGTTCAGGGTTCAAATTCTGCACATGTCAATAAGGGTTTTCTTTTTTTCTTTTTTTTTTTGGCTTTTTGGGATCGATAAAGAAAATACCAGCTGAGAACTGGCGTAATACTTTCTCCTTCCAGCTGTTACATCAATAGTTGTTTCGTTGGGTCAAAGGTGGGAGAGCCGTGAGAGTGTCTATGTCTGCTCGCGACTTCATGGGCACTTAAAAAACAATCAGTAAAAGCATGGTGCACGCACACAACTAATTTTCAATTCCAACTGACGGCTGTAATCAATGTCTTCTCTATGAGAAAAACACAAAAGCCACTGCACTTTGCAGGACGTCAATACTACGAAGTTATAGTGTGGTATTCATATTACATGCCAGAAACATCAACGGTGTAAGCCAGTGGTTCCTAACAGTGGTTCCCAACTCTTTTATTTAAATGAGTTTTCCCACTGACACCTTTTAATATGCTTATCCTTACATATATATATATATATATATATATATATATATATATATATATATATGTATATATATATATATATATATATATATATATGTATATATATATATATATGTATATATATATATATATATGTATATATATATATATATATATATATATATATATATATATATATATATATATATATATATGAAAAGTTTAGAAAGGTATAACAATGCACTATAGAATAAAAAAATGGACTATATATCTGTTGTAACTTGGTTATCTATAGTCCGATGATATTTCGGAATTAGAATTCCTTCTTCAGATCTTATTTGCTGGAGTCTCTGCTATAAACTGTTTTCTTTACAAACAATACACAATGCTTCAAGCGAACTACAATACTCTCTTATATATATATATGAAATTTTGAATTTAGCTCACGGACCCCCAGTACTACCTTTGCGGATCCCAGGGTATGAACCACTGGTGTAAGCGAAGAAGCGAAATGCTTTGAAGACGTGCAGCCGTCTTAGCTTTCCAAGCGTGTGGCTGTTACTCTACGGCGTCCCCAGTAAGATCACAGCACAGCATTACCAAACTTGCACTGTTTACCATAGAAACAATCAAGTGATAAACACAAAATATTTCAAGTTTTCACGAAGATTCCAGCAATTATTGATTTTATATTTAAACGGAATCAAAGGAATCGATTTTCCTCTATTTTAAACTGTTTCCTACTTTTATGGAGAAAACCAAAAGTTTTTGTTTGTTTCTTTTTTTCGTGTACGTGTGTCTATGTGTATATATGCGAGTATATATGCGGGGTGTAGGTATTCTCGTAGATTACATAATTTTAGCTATTAAGCTTGATATATTTAGCAATATATACCCACCTCGTGTATATTCATATTAAAATGTTTAACCTGCGTTGCAATGTTAGAATCTTGTTAGTTACGGAATGTGAATTAGTGCTCTGAGGTGATTTAAAAAGAAATTATTAACATTGACGGGCCACTGGAATCGTTTGTGCCATATTCATGACAGGAGTGTATATTGATTATACTTCCTGATCTTTCTTCCACACCGGTCAGGCCATGCTGAGAATTAACAGTATATTTTTTGTTTCATTAAAAAAATCAAAACGGAAAAAAAAGAAGATAGACATTGCAAGTGAGAGCTAACAGTCACGTTAGCCGACCATATCTAAGTTGATATTATGGCTTATACTGAAGTACTGAATCGTAAAGATTGTCTACTTGTTCGTATCATTGCGTCATTTCAAACTGCTTATAATCGAATTCATTGAATTTTGCTTAATCATTGCACCGACGCCATTGTAACGTGAACGAAGCCATAATTAAATGAGGTCACAAAGAACTGAAGTACTGCAATAACTAGTGATGTTCTTTTCTGAATGTATTCCTTGCAGACATCATATCCAGACGGGTGAGGTTAAGTTTGATACTCAACTGGAACTTCGACTTACTGATCTATGTGTGTGTGTGTGGGGGGGGGGGAATCGTGGACAGGAAGGGAGTTCAATAAGTTGCATTTCTGGGGATTAGGGTTTAGAGAAGTGTTTACTGTCTGGTTTTGGAAATGAAAGAACAGAGATGAATGGTGAGCGAGAGATGGGAGAATAGGGGACTTGTACGGTGATGATGGCACACAGATAACTAGTTTAAAAGAGCCGGAACCGAAGTGATAACTATAGATGATACAAAAGAACACATCATGTCAGTGGGATGGTGTTGTAGTGTGCTGGTAAGTTTTTCAAAGCAGATGGGTTGCCTTTTCTTTCGAATTCATTCTACAAATGTGAATGTGTTACATAGGCAGAAGGCCCGAAAATTTAGGGGAAGGGGCCAGTCGATTAGAGCGACTCCAGTACGCAACTGGTACTTAATTTATTGACCCCGAAAGGATGAAAGGCGAAGTCAACCTCGGCAGAATTTGAACTCAGACCGTAAAGACAGACGAAATACCGCTAAGCATTTCGCCCGGTGTGCTAACGTTTCTTATTTCTTTATTTCCCACAAGGGGCTACACAGAGAGAGGACAAACAAGGAAAGACAAACGGATTAAGTCGATTACATTGACCTCAGTGCGTAACTTGTACTTATTTAATCGACCCCGAAAGGATGAAAGGCAAAGTCGACCTCGGCGGAATTTGAACTCAGAATGTAGCAGCAGACGAAATACCGCTAAGCATTTTGTCCGGCGTGCTAACGTTTCTACCAGCTCACCGCCTTAACATTTGTGAGAATATTCTCTAGAGTAGAGCAGCACACCCGTGTTTCGTATAGGCTTAGCAGAGTCGAAGAAGTTTCTGACCCCAACGATAAGGCCCACAAGGCCTTTGAGAATCAATTTTGGCTATTATTTATATTTAGTCACTATCAAAGATCATGTGATTTAGAACGTACTCGAAGGATTTAGATATGTGTTGCTCATGAATAGGGGAGGCATAGTGTTGCAACAATATTTCCGTAGTCAATGCATCGTGATATTGTTGGAGACAAAATGTTTGTTGAGTTAAACCCTAGATTAACCCTAATAGTGAGAACTAATGATTGAAGGCATTAAAACTGTGAATATCGCCTCTCTTCAGGAACTACATTGCCTAGTATATCTGTCCTTATTTAAGACAACAAAGTACAATGCGATTTGAGGGAAATTTAACTGTTATTTCTAGCAGGTCTAGTGATCGTGTAAAGGTCTTTTTGTTGATTCGTTATATAAGAGATTACCAGCGATGGCTGTTTATTGTTTTCTTATCTTGCTATGTTGGTTGTAAACGTAGGGCATTCAACCAATCGGATTGTGAACTCTGGAGACGGGGGTTAGTGGTCGTGCTTTTGTTCTTAGAACCTTCCGAAGTGATTAGAGAGGGCAACTACAGACATTAATGCAGTTAATGTCGAATTTCAATTTGTTCTCTGATTTGTTTATTTTGTGGATCTGCGGAGATTTTAGCTTTATTGAACGCTGCTGTTTCTTTATCCATGGATAACTTTTCAATTCCTATAACCTTTCAATTTCTTTTTACGATAGCGATTGCGTAATTTATTAGGTTTTGGTTTATTTGTCTTTCGGAATAAAATAACTTTTGCAGATCATTGGTGAACACTTGACTTGTGTTCATACAAGCGTTGTTGTTACTGTTTCGTCTTTGCGATAATGTCAATTTATTTTGTCTTAATGCTTCTTTTCAAAATGGGATTTTTTAAAAAATCTTTTGTGTTATTTTCTTGTAGGATCCAATTCACTCACTTTGAACGTTGTCTATCGATTTTGCTAAAGATTGTAGTCTTTTCCTTTTATGATTAATTTTGTTTTCTTTTCTCCCCAGTGCTTTGTTATTCTTCTTTTGGTTGGTTTGTCTCAATTTCCTTCTAAGTAGTACCATAACATTTTCCTAATAATTGAGATTGTTCCACGCATTAACCGGTTTAAACCATTAATGTCAATTTCGATATTTCTCAAAGATTTCCTCATAACTCGGTTACAACCATATTTATTGTTTTCGCTTTATTCTTGCAAGGTTTTACTTTCGTCGTTATCAGCACAAATTTCTTAAAATGTTTGATCCATTCATTTTATAACATATTCTTAAGTTCCCTTTACTGTTTACGTATTGCGTTTTCACGACAAAGAATTTATGTTGCCTTTGTTAATAGAGATGCTTTACTGGTTCATTATGTTGTTTGTCATTCTGTTATTCTGTTTTGAATCGACAGATATGTAGTTTATATTAAAATCTAGTTTGTGCTGTGGTTGTTGTGCTTTCAATTTAGTAAATATTTTTATTTATTGCTTTAATATTTCAGCATCTACAACATATTTTTTTTTTTAGAAAAAAGGAAATGTGTTTCTCTCTTATTCACTACATTTACCAGAGTGTGTTATGTTATTTCCAGACTTACTCGATGGTGTTAAGTAGGTGAGAGATATCTCCCAAGAACTAGACTGAAATTCTCTCTATC
The DNA here is from genome assembly GCF_046866305.1 of Octopus bimaculoides. Classification (NCBI taxonomy): domain Eukaryota; kingdom Metazoa; phylum Mollusca; class Cephalopoda; order Octopoda; family Octopodidae; genus Octopus; species Octopus bimaculoides. Next base: position 13,028,634 of record NC_142945.1, on the reverse strand, counting down.
TGCATATTATTTTGTTTTGCAGACAGCATCTTGCAGGGCACAGATGGGCTGTGGTCTGTACCGTAAATTCGTGGATTAAGCAAAATATAAAAAAGGAAAACATTTTTTCCTTATGAGAAGACATACACTCAGCTCAGATCAACGATATAAACAGACAAAATACTATGCAATCCGCATGCTGCTCATAGTGGTGAACTGTGCATGTCTATGGCGCTCGTTTATATATAGCACCATAATCATGCACATCTAAATGAACTGAGTTAATAAAAATTAAATCTATTTTTCATACTCATGATGCAGCTTTGGTGACGGGATACAAACTATCGATTTTTCTGCTTATAGCTTCTTGCTTCAGCTCTCGTTTTAGTATAAACCTGGTAATATATTTTTGTATCTTGGTGTAATTTATCGTTTGGTTGATTTCTTCTTCACGTTTTCTAAGTTCGTTTCATGATATTTTTATTGCTTGGTGAATCATTAATGAATTATCTTTGTGCAGCATGGAAATAGTATTTAGTCAACATTTTATACAGGGCAAATTGATTGGTACTGCATCGCGTCATCGATACGGTATTATTGGTATAGCCAATACGCTTAATGTTTGCTGTCTTACCACATGGTAAATAAACGGGCAAGAATAGCTCATCGATATGCAGTGTTGGAGTCTCGGCCACCCCAGTGATCACTTCTTGGTCTGTAGTGTTCTCGGCAATAGTTGAACCACTGAGGTGTTCCCTGTGTGTATCGGACCGTTTCTAAAAACATTTTCTAATTTAATGTGTTTGTGGACCATTGAGCAGTTGATTGCTTTTAGGTAGTCTTTTGATCCACGATTTGTTTAATTTTTGCTCACATAAGAATAGATAAGGATGGAAATAATGGGATACACGGTGGTATTTTATATATGTAAAATATAATATAATATCTATGTAGATTTAGCAAATCTACGCACATCAAAAGTGGACCATTACAAAAAGTTGATCCCGCTCCTACTTTATGGCTCATCTCACTCTTCAAGACATAAGGAAAAGCGTTTCATTTTCAACAGGGCTGCTACCCTGCTGTGAATGAATGGGATACACGGTAGTATTTATATATGTAAAATATGATATAATATATATGTAGATTATGGCAAATCTATACGCATCAAAAGTGAACCATTACAAAAAGTTGATCCCGCTCTTAATGACTCTTCTCACTCTTTCAGACGCAAGGAAAAGCGTTTCATTTTCAACTGGATTACTGCCCTGTAGTGAATGAATATACATCTCAACTGTCTGTTAATCTGCGTTGCAGCTGTTCAGGGGACAAAAAGAAAAAAAGGCAATCGATGTCCACGCAACTCCTGGAAGACTCCTATTTGGTGTGTAAAGAATGCTTTCATAAACCATACGAACCCCAAGTTTTCTTACTTTTCCAAATTACAGTCAATCCTTCTGGCTCCTTGTCAAACGAATCTCCACCAACTTTATGGAGTCCTTTTTTTTTTTATTCCTCTCCTAAACAACGATGGCTCAAAAAGCAGTACCTCAATGGACAAAGCCTCCACTTTGCTGTCAGTCTTGCACCCAAACTTCACGCTGCACACCCAAGACCAATCCCTTTCAAATTCCCCCCCCCCCTTCCACTCCAATTGGCTTATCGTCCCACTTACATATACGCTAAGTGTGGAAATGCTTCCAAACAAGCAACGCCAACGGTTCCGTTAATATATTTCCCATAACACTTAAATAGTGAACCACAGAACATACTCCTCAAACTTTATAACTCCTCACTCTCTGCGGGAATATTCCATGACATTTGGAAGCAGCTTCAGAGTGTGTCCTGTTTAAAGGAAAGCGGTCCCTCCGACCAAGCGAACTAATGTCCCATTGCTCCAACTTTTCCATATTAATGAAGACAGCCTCTAACAACGATGTCTCACATCACTTTAAATCTCTGTTTGTCTATCTGTCTGTCTGTCTCTCTGTCTGTTTCTGTCTCTCCCTCTCTCTGTCTCTGTCTCTGTCTCTCTCTCTCTCTCACTTCTCAATGATTAGCAAAATTGCTTCGTCAGAGCTAGATTCATTAAAGCCTTACTCGTTTTTGCCACTCACTCTAATGTTCTTACTTTAGAGAAGTTTCTCAAAGCACCCTCCAGGAGGGCCTTCAAACTTTGTTTCTTATAACAGTGAAAACCTCAAGCACTATCCATATGAAGAAAACACCGTTGCACCATCTCATCTAACCATCAGCAACACTCAGCTAGAGCCTACACAGACTTTCCAAAACGCTGGGCTCCACTATTACCAAGGATCTCTTGTGGTGAAAGCAGGAAAGGATTGCATGAATGTCTGCCAATCGGACAAACACACACACACACACACACACACACACACACATACACACACACATACCCTTTTATACTTATTTTCTCTTTAAATAAGTACAAAGACTAATAATTGTTAGTCTCTCGCACAATAAAATTTATAATCTCATTATCAAAAAGTGCCGTAACATATTCACTTTCCTTTGATGATGACTGTATCCATGTAAAATTTTTGAAACATCAATTGTTGATGTCCTCCGTTAAAGGATTAAATACAGTAATTATTTTCTTGTTTTCTCTGCGTAATCTTGCTAGTTTAGCATTCAGTTCAAAATATAACCATAACTTATTACTGCCAGAGCTAAACTATTGATGCCTATTATTTTAATGTTTGCATTTAGCTTTGTTTCAAGAATTAATTTAACGCGTCTATAATAACATTCTACTCTAACCTTTTCTTTCATTTATGTGTTGCACAATGTTTAGTTTATTGATCCTTCGATATTTATATGTGCCTGGGTTTGTTGTAATTTTCTTATTTCCGTGTCATTATCTAACATGTTTTAATGTTCTTCGTTAATTTTTCTTCTTCTTTTCAAGAAGCGGTGAGGGGAAAGGCTCCACGGCTGTGGGAGCAGTAAGGTTGAATTTAATATGTGCTCGGAAAGTTTTACTGAGGGGGGAAAAATAAAGAAAAAAAAAATAAAGAGAAAAAGATGCTTTAGATAGATAACTTTTCACAGAAGGCAGCAACAATAACATCACCATCATCATCACTGCCACCACCATCACCACCGCCACCGCCACCACCACCATCATCCAACAACAACAACGTGCCAAGTGTTACGAACAGTAACAATAACAACAAAAATAAAGATAAATCCATCGCCACCATCACCGCCACCACTAACAACGGCAACAACTTTCAATTCTATATTCTTTTCTAATCTAGGCACAAGGCCCGAAATTTTGTGGGGAGGGTGCCAGTCGATTAGATCGACCCCAGTACGCAACTGGTACTTAATTTATCGACCCCGAAAGGATGAAAGGCAAAGTCGACCTCGGCGGAATTTGAACTCTGAACGTAAAGATTTACGAAATACCGCTAAGCTTTTCACCCAGCGTGCTAACGATTCTGCCAGCTCGCCGCCCTTTTCAATTCTATATTCCTGGCATTGCCAGTCTTAAGAAAGAGCGAACACAGCAGCAGCAGCAGCGACAACGATAATAACACACTCCCAATCACCAATGCTTCCACCACTCTGATCGTCGACAACAGTTCTATTGACCGACTCCACCACCCCTACCATTGTGACATTTACAGTGGATGTAGAAATCACCTGAAGCAAAAATCAGTCGTAGTTATAAGACCAATCGCTACAGTAAGAGGGCTGCAAAAGATCTCTCCTTCGAAGGTGGTCCCACCCAACCCCACCCCGCCAAAATTAGTTTGGGGGCTATGGGTAACTTCCAGAGAAGCCCCGGACTGACAATGCTATCGGAGGAGAGCATTATCAGTTTGCGATACACTCAACAAGACATGAAACGGCTGTTATCTGGGCCTGTTTGAGATGTGAGCGGAGCAACGATTTCGGTCCACATGCGTTAGTTTAATACTATTGTGTGGAGATTTGTCAAACAATTATTGCCACAGGTAAAACTGTTCCGAGTGATTATGGAGAAAGAAGGCGTACGACTGCAAGAGCCGCAGGCAGACTCTTTCATCTTCTGCCAAGTAATAACCGATATTTTCAAGTTCTATATTTAGTGAAAGTTTAGGAGACGGAGAGGTGCTTTTTAGCACTATAGTAATTGTTTTAAAGTGGAGGCGCAATGGCCCAGTGGTTAGGGCAGCGGACTCGCGGTCATAGAATCGCGGTTTCGATTCCCAGACCGGGCGTTGTGAGTGTTTATTGATCGAAAACACCTAAAGCTCCACGAGGCTCTGGCAGGGGATGGTGGCGAACCCTGCTGTACTATTTCACCACAACTTTCTCTCACTCTAACTTCCTGTTCCTGTTGTGCCTGTAATTCAAAGGGGCCAGCCTTGTCACACTCTGTGTCACGCTGAATATCTCCGAGAACTACGTTAAGGGTACACGTGTCTGTGGAGTGCTCAGCCACTTGCACGTTAATTTCACGAGCAGGCTGTTCCGTTGATCGGATCAACTGGAAACCTTCGACGTCGTAAGCGACGGAGTGCCCAACAACAACAATTGTCTTAAAAACCAGGTGGGTAGCGAATATGACAAGTGAACAAGTCTACTCTAAGTACGTGCATATAGGCCAAGGAATGACAACCGGGAAAGAACTCTACCTTTGGCAGTCAGAGTAATCCAGGATCTGTGGGGTTCATTGACTATCTTTGGATGATTGTCCTCGTTTAGAAACATTACAGAATATTGTATACTGCGTACAATTACACTTCAATGTTCTTTTTCTCATTCAATATCAACAAAAAAATCTCCACACTTTTTGTAACCTGAGTACGAAATGCTCTCTCGTCCGTCACCCTTTTAGAAAATAAAAGCAATCACCAACAATATTATCATTATCGTTGCTGTTGTTGGATGTTGTTATTGATACTTCTGTTGTGACTTGTACGGCTTCCAAGTTAGCTTTGGAACCGTTCCAGAAAAGAATGGCACTCATTTTTCCCCCTCTTCCTAGAAACGAAACGGAATATTCTCAGTTTGCCGGAGGTATCGGTCTTAGTCCTATATACTGGTTGTTGCTGTTGTTGTTGTTGTTGTTGTTCATCCTGAAGTCATTTGCTATAAGCTGTTTGTCTTGTTACCAATATTATTGTCATTGTTGCTACCGTCGCCATTGCAGTTGGCGTTATATTTGCCATTGATGTCGTCATAATAGTAATGACTTCTTTGCTTCTTATCCATCACTTCCCATCTTTTTCTGTTTGTCTGCCTCTCTCTCTCTGTTTCTCTCTCTCTCTCTGTTTCTCTCTCTCTCCCTCTCTCTCTCTCTCTCTTTCTTTCTCTCTCTCTCTCCCTGTCTTTCTCAGTGCTCATACGTCTTCTTTATTCTCTCCCTCACAACTCAACTATATTTTATACGTTTCTAGTTATAACAATTTCCCTCACCTAGTAACGCATTCGATCTACTTCACTTTCAGCTTTACTCCCAAACTTTCCTCACCTACGCCACCAAACCTATGCCCCCTCCCCCTCTCCTCCATAGATGTTCCACCTCATAATTCTCCTCTCACTCACTAATCTACTTACCTCCGTACACGAAGGCATCTTACAAAATCTTATATTTCCAGTGTGACGTTTCTGAAAGCTTTTAACTGATTTAATACCACCATAGTAATTGCATCAGCAACAGCATAAACATCATCATCATCATCAGCAGCAGCAGCAGCAGCAACAGCAACAATAAAAACAACAACAACAAATTCTGCGAAGAACTTTCCAAAGGCAAAGATAACCTTTACAAATAAAACATGTAACATATTGAGTAGTGGTCTTATCTTCAGAGATCTTCAATCAATGATATCAAGTTTGCAGTTTCGATTCTTGGTGCAACAGAAATTGCGTTATTAAATTATTTATCAGGTAAAGATAATGACTATCACATATTTGCAAGTTATATATATATATATATATATATATATATATATATATTTCGTCTTTTTCTATTTGTGAATTCTCCCTATATATATATATATATATATATATATATGTATATACTCTATTACTCTTTTACTTGTTTCAGTTTTTTTACTGTAGCCATGCTGGAGCACCGCCTTTAGTAGAGCAAATCGACCCCAGGACTTATTCTTTCGAAGCCTAGTACTTATTCTATCGGTCTCTTTTGCCGAACCGCTAAGTTACGGGGACATAAGCACACCAGCATCGGTTGTCAAGCGATGTTGGGGGGACAAACACAGACATACAAACACATACACACGTACATATATATATATATATATATATATATACATATATATATACGACAGGCTTCTTTCAGTTTCCGCCTACCAAATCCACTCACAAGGCTTTGGTCGGCCTGAGGCTATAGTAGAAGACACTTGCCCAAGATGCCACGCAGTGGGACTGAACCCGGAACCCATGTGGTTGGTAAGCAAGCTACTTACCACACAGCCACTCCTGGAGAATTCACAAAAAGAAAAAGACGAAGAGAGGTGGGGTAGACAGATGTATTAGTTTAAAAAAAAAAAAACAGGTATAATTGTAAAGTGGAAGAAGTTTTGCAAAACAAAGAACAAAAAAAAAACATGAAACAAAAGTAGGGATCGAGGCGAAACGATTAAGAATAACTGGACGAAAATAAAAAAAATAAAACACAAGAAGGTAAAAAATAAAATAAAAGACGAAAAAACATAAGGTTTGCAGCCGCAAACTAAATACAGCAATGCTAAAGTGAAACAAAAATATAACCTGTTACTCGTCACAGGATTTATGGCAGTATCTGTCTGTCTGTCTGTCTGTCTGTCTATCTGTCTGTCTGTCTGTCTGTCTGTCTGTCTGTCTGTCTATCTATCAGTCTGTCTGTCTATCTGTCTGTCTATCTACCTATCTATCAGTCTGTCTGTCTGTCTGTCTGTCTGGCTGGCTGGCTCTCCATCCGTCCGTCTGTCCGTCCGTCCGTCCGTCTGTCTGTCTGTCTATCCATCTATCTACCTATCTATCTCTGTAGTGGTGGTGCTCCAGCCTGGCCGCAGTCAAATGACTGAAACAACTAAAAGAACAGAGTACAAAAGAATACGCACCGGCAAATTGCCGTGCAATTTTCATAATAAAATGCCTTTGCGGAATTACGCAATTGCACGCCCACATAAGTTTGACGGGGAAATTTTCAAAATTTTTTTTAGCACACCTTCCCGAATGATCGGTGGGGCAGGCCATTATGACAAAAAAAAAAAAAAGAAAAAAAAGAAAAAAATCAGCACTGATTTTTTCTTTTGCACTGCCATAACTACTTCACTGTTTATTGTTCTCTCTCTCTCTCTCTCTCTCTCTCTCTCTCTCTCTCTCTCTCTCTGTATATATATATATATATATATATATATATATGTATGTATGTTTGTGTGTGTGTGTGTGTGTGTACTTATATATATATATATATATGTATATGTATATATATATATATATATGTATCTATATATATATGTATCTCTATATATATGTATATATATGTATCTCTATATATATATGTATATATATATATATATATATATATATATATATATACATATATATATAGATATATATAGAGATACATATATATATAGATACATATATATATAGATACATATATATATATATATATATATACATATACATATATATATATACATATACATATATATATATATATATATATATATATATATATATATAAGTACACACACTCACACACACACACACACACACACACACACACATATATATATATATATATATATATATACACATGCACACATATATGTACAAGTACATATAGTGTTAGCTCTAATTGTATGCTGAAGAAAACTATTATTTCAAACACCAAAAATAGAGAATCTCTAACAGGCGACATACAGACATTGAAGTATTGAGTAATTACAGCAAATATCCAAAATGTCGCCCATTTTTCTACAAATCAAGATAGCATTTTTCTACCAAACTAATTTCTTCAAATTGGTGTGTTATTTTTTACCTCAAATTATCGATATAACCAGGTTTCTGCACCATACATGCCATTTGATGTGTACTAAATGGATCTGTGTGAAGCTTATTAATAATATTGGTGGAGGCTGTTAGCGATGCTGCGCTAATTTCACAATTCATGTAATAAAATTTGAACAGCTGCAGTCTGCTATGCGAATTTAACGACATATTATTTATCACCGAGAAGATATGCAGAAAAGGAATAATTTAATATTAAAATATCTTCCTCGCTCCCTTTCTTTCTCGCCCACTTACTATCTCTTTCTCTCTCTCTCTCTCTCTCTCTCTCTCCCTCTCTCTCTCTCTCTCATTGTGTTTCTCTTCTTTTTCTTCTTCTTCTTCTTCTTCTTGGAACTAACACAGACACAAAGACAAACACACATAGATATATACATATATACATACATACGTATATATATATAGAGAGAGAGAGAAAGAGGGGGAGGGGGGACAGAGGGGAGAGAGAGAGAGAGATATAGATACGACGGGTTCCTTTCAGTTTCCACCTACCAAATCCACACACAAAGCTTTGATCGACTCGAGGCTATAGTAGAAGACACTTGCTCAAGGTTCCTGTAAAGGAACTCGGAAGGTCTGGCCTCCAACTAAGCCTTTCGCAACCCCTTTAAAGCCAGGAAATTTTCAGCACCCCATCGTATGTATATATATTCGTATATATGTATAGATGGTTGTATATGCATATGTATATATATATTCGTATATATGTATAGATGGTTGAATATGCATATGTATATATATTCGTATATATTTATCATTCTTAAACAAGAATGTTGTTGAAAGTGACTTCGAAGTTTTGGCCAACAAAGCCACCTGCAGTTTAACTGGCCTGTAAAACAACACACACACATACACAACACATATATGCACGCATATACGTGTATGTATGCATATATGCGTGACGTGTGTGTGTGTGAGAGAGAGAGAGAGAGAGAGAGAGAGAGAGAGAGAAACAATTTTTCTTTTATGTGATATATTTTGGGAACTATTCTTCCTGCTTGCTTAATTGGCATAAAGTTCAACTGCCTGTGATATCGCCGTGCGCTGCAAGTGATTATTAAATCATATTTTATCTCGTGACACTAATCCTCACATGACAGTCGATCAGGCAGAACTAAGTTCCTGTTCTTATCTAGTCTAGAAACATCTGATCAATTTATAAATATCTAGGTGAGACACGAGAAATATGCAGAAACCTGCAGTTACGGGAGTGGTTCGTAGAGACAACATGGAATTTAGTTAGAAATCTTGCTTTGAGCGGACTCTGATGCTTCCGAATGAAGTTCGACCAGATAAATTTGCTCTCATTGAATGGAAGTTCTGATTGACAGTTGAAGATATCTGCCTGTTGATTCAAGATAATATTTGAATCATTTATATAAAGACATATATCCCTGATGAGTGGATTACCTGAAGTTTTTTTTAGCTATAGGTGAAAGCTACAGCAGAATTCACAAAAGAGAAGAAAGCAAAGCGTCAATAAAAGTTTACTTTATGTTATCTCTTTCATTTCTTCACAGTTGTAAGTTCAAATTCTTCTAAGGAGTGAACTTTCTTTCTAGTTCATCATTCCCTGTAGGAGTCAATAAATAATTTTCAGTTATGTCTCAGGTTCCATCTATTTGTCTGTACTCCTCCCCTATAGGCTTGTGGTCTTACTCCACACGATCTGGCAGAATCGTTAGCGCGTCGAATAAAAATTGAATAAGGTCATTTCTTCTGTCTTCCACCGAGGTCAATCTCGGTTTTCACCCTTTCGGGGTTGATAAAATATCAGTCAAGTACTGGGGTCCAAGGAATCGATTAAAAAATTGTTAATCTTATGTCAGAATACGAAACATTAATCTTGCAGACGGCAAGCTGGCGGAATTGTTAGAGCGTTGGACAAGGTACCTAGCGGCATCTCTTCTGGCTCTTTACGTTCTGAGTTCAAATTCCGACGAGGATGGGTCTGCCCTTTTATCCTTTCGGGGGTCAATAAAATAAGTACCAATTTAGCACTGCGGTCGATTTAAGCGACTTACACCCTCCCCTAAAATTGATGGCCATGTGCCAAAATTTGAAACCATTATTTCTAAAGAAAGAAGGAGCAGTGAAATGATTAAAACGGTGGAGACTGGAAAATATCTTCATAATATTTAGTTACGTTTCTTTACGGACTCGCGGTCGGTGGATCGCGGTTTCGATTCCCAGACCGGGCGTTGTGAGTGTTTATTGAGCGAAAACACCTAAGCTCCACGAGGCTCGGGCAGGGGGTGGTGGTGACCCCTGTTGTGCTCTTTCGCCCCCAACTTTCTCACTCTTTCTACCTGTTTCTTGAGTAACGTTGCGATGGACTGGCGTCCCGTCCAGCCGGGGCGGGGGGGGGGGGGAACATACGCCATAGAAGCCGGGAAACCGGGAAACCGGGCCCATGAGCCTGGCTAGGCTTTGAAAGGGCGACGTTTATCGACGCTTATCTCCACCACTATCAAATGTACGCTCCAAAGTAGAAATGATTATTATTAAAATTGAAGGCGGCGAGCTGGCAGAATCGTTAGCACGCTGGACGAAATACTCGACGGTATTTCGCCTGTCGCAACGTTGTGAGTTCAAATTCCCGCAAGGTCGACTTTGCCTTTTTATCCTTTCGAGGTCGATAAATAAAGTACCAGTTCGATTTCCGACCGTGTGCCTATAGTAGAAAGGATTATTATTAAAATTGGTCAATTAATTAATTAATTAGTTAAACTACTGTGACCGAGTCCGACAAAATGCATTAGAAGCATTTAGTTACTTCCTTTCACATCACGAGTTCAAATCCACGCTGAGTGCATGTTTGCTTTTCCATTGGGTGAGAGGAGAGAATGGATAGAGTATATGCAAAATGTATTATGTTTCAATTAAACCGGTTTCTTTCTTTTATAAATGTTTGTAGTTAAGTAAAGAAGAAAAATAAAAAATAAAAAATAATCGAAAATAAAATTTTATTATCAGTAATATATATTTATATAGGAAAGTATATTTAGCCACGTTAATAATGGAGAGTTATTTTTAGCAAAGTTAAGAACGCGTGCGCACACACACGCACTCTCACACACATTCATACATACAGACATATATATTTACACAAGAATGAAATCAAAACAAGACAGACACAAACACAATAAAAATAAAAGACTTGATAAATCAGAAAAAAAAAAAAAATAAAATCACAAATTCAATGGAAATAGAATAAAATTGTGTGAGAAAAAAAAAAACAAAGAAAATTTCCGGTACTTTTTCGTATATGTATCAAATAATTAATTTATTTCTAAAAATATCAGCTCCTTAATTACGAATGATTTTAACATTTAATTCAGTTATTCAATATTCATTTATTCATTCTGTTTCGAGCGACAAATCTATTTTGAAGTAAATAAAAATAACAATACAAACACACATACTTCTATGTACATTATATAAATATATGTATATTTATATATTTCACTCTCCACTCCACATACACACACATATATATGCATGTATAATAGTGTATGTATATATATATATATATATATATATATATATATATATATATATATATATATATATATATATATATATATGCATGTATAATAGTGTATATACATAAATACATATATATATATATATATATATATATGCATGTATAATAGCGTATAGTTATGTTTCTATCGTTCTATCTATCTATTTATCTATCTATCTATCTATCTATTTATCTATCTATCTATCTATCTATCTCTATCTTTATATTTTTTTCAATAAAGTATATCTTTTTTCCGAGCAACCCAAAGGCGTAGGCGTGACTGTGTAGTAAGAAGCTTGCTGCCTAATCACATGCATTTAGGCAATCCTCAGTCCAGTCAAAGCCTTGAGTGGATTTGACAGACGGAAACTGAAAGAATCCCGTCATTTCTCCCAAAAACACCACCACCACCACCACCACCACCACCACTTGAAAAGCGATGTTAGTTTGTTTACGTCCTCACAACTTAGCGGCTCGAAACCCAGTGGTCGCCATAGCTAATTTGATTGCTGGAGCGTAAGATAGTCGTCTTATATTTTCTTTTGAGTTCAAATCTGCTGAGTAACCTGCCAACGAATCACCTTGATTCCATCATTCCATGCTTTTCGCGTGCAAGCCGGCGGGGCTCACCCTTGAGCCAAAGCGACCGGGAGGTTGACGCGCTACCGCAGTGCGGACGGCCACGCCCAACTGCACTTGCCTCGTGACTCCCGACTAACCTGCGCAAGCGGGAAACTAATCAGCAGACAAGACAGTAGATATTTTCTGACTGAACAAGTTCCAAATCAGGCAAGAACAGAAAATATGTATCAAAAGTTGGCTCATCGGCAGGTGGAAGCCGTTAAAACTTCAAGATCTCTTGGTAGATTGCTATGTAGTCTGTGAATCAGAGGAAACACAGTAGTCAAACACTTCCGTGTAACATGACACTCCAAACCATCACCGACGGCGAGGATTTGATGCTGGTCTACAAACACTTAAGGTACACCTCTCCAGCCTTCTTTTAAACTCTGCAGCTTTGGTTTCTAAATGAGCCAGAAAACATTCTCGTTCATAGCTACTCAACACTTTGCTTATTCTTCTCCCTAGTCTAAGACAACCTCTAATAATACTGCTTGTTGCTGAGAAGTGGTTTGGAGTTACGTATTAGGCTGCTGTGCACCACCTTTTGAAGTTGTCTGTGTGTGTGGTGACACATGATACATTAACTCCTGCCTATGTTCCCTCTTCCATATTATCAGACCGTCTCTTTTTTGCAGTTTCCCCTTTTGCTGGTGCACCCCGTTCTGCAAAACCTTTCTTGTGCGGGTGATCTTCTAAAGAGACGCTTAGACGGACGACCTTGAAAACAGCTTTTTTAGTGATGGCCAAAAGTGTTTTACCCTTTTAATGATACTCTTTTTGATAGTTGTTTTCCTCAATGCCACTATATATTCAGGCAGTCATTGAAATCAAAGGATGTACAGATATTGCCTTTTAATATTTTTTGGATACTACATTCTATATGACCTCTGCGTGGAAATCACAAATATTAGCGTATTTCAATAAAATACCGGGAATGGATCGGTTTAAACTTAGTAAGCCTAATACAATTGAAATGTTGACGTTCTGACTTAACTGACACGAAATGTCCAAATTGTGTATAATATTCAAATTGTTTTGACACGTGTCTGTTTGCATACATTCACATACATGCGTACAGAAGTGCATAATATCCGTACATATCAGTCATGCTATAGTATTCCCCATTTCTCTCCCTCTCTCTGTGCCACACACACACACACACATACACACACACACATACACACACACACATATGCAAACATGTACATGCATACATATATATGAATATATATATATGTGTGTATATAAATATATATATATGAATACATATATATGAATATATATATATATATATATATATATGAATATATATATATATATATATATATATATATATATATATGTATGTATATATGAATATATATATGTATATGTATGTATATATGAATATATATATGTATATGTATATATATATGAATATATACATATATGAATATATATATGAATATATATATATATATATATATATATATATATATATATATATATATATATACATGCACACACACAGAGACGCATATGTGTGTGTTTGTAATCGCCTGAATGCACGCACTTATACATAACCTCATAAACAAAAAAAAATAAAAGAAGCAAATATCAGCATCAATAAAAATAGCTAAAAAAAAAAACACACGTTTATAAAAATCAATAGAGCCACTCAGCTACTCAGCTACCGATAATATAAAAATACGTAAATAAATATATAAATAAATAAATGAATAAAATAAAATAAAATGTTAACATGGATTTAGAAATGTGTGACACTTTGTTTTTAGACAAATCTGTAGAAATGATAAATTTAACACAAAATAAATAAATAAATAAATTATCGGATTATTGTTGAAATGTTTGGAAACCAATTTGGATCAATGCATTGTCATAGGTTTACAGTAATTAAGGTTGTTATTGACGCTGATGTTGATGATGGGAGTCGTTTCTAATTCTACTGAACATCACAAGCACCATCTATATCGAGCAGGGCTTTGAGTCTTTCTGGAGCTTGTTCGACCTCCTAGGAATAGATGCCATATTTTCAAATCACACCTCACCTCTTTTTAGAGAACGAAGCTGCATTTGTAATTGTAGTCGTCGATATAGCGTATGGCTGAAGAAAAATAGGATGATTACAGTTGGAATACTATTGGTCATAAGTTTGGTTTAATAAGACTGAGCTGGAACTAAACAAATATAACAACACCAAAAATCAAAGTACACCAATAATGAGAGAAAACTACACAGCAGGTTGAATTGGTAGAAATACCAAGTAACTCTACATCAAATCATACTCCATTGTCTGAATAAATAAAAGAACGCCGTAGGTTATACCAGTGGCTCTCAACCATTTTTAATCTATGAACCCCTTTGATTTCTATTTTACTCGTGTGGACCCACATAACCTTCGATGTTTAAAAGATGTTGTTATATTTTTATAATTAGATATTAGGAAAATGTATTAAAAAATTATTAAAATGTTTTGTGTATTGTAGAAATATAACCGATACATTGCACACAAATTTTAGCGGCAAAATATTATATTATGTGAACGCTAAGGGTCATATGGATCCCAAGGGTCTTATGGACTGGACTCCGGTTGACAAATACTGGGTTATGCAGTCCCAGATATCTTCTTTAAAATGGAGAGATGTTCGGGGCTGGAATACTTTTATCATCGGTTTTCTCGATCAGGGTTGGCCTTCAGTTAAACACCACCACATCCACCACCACCACTACCAACAACAACAACAACAATCTATGTGAGTCATTGAGATTAATACATATGGTGAGGTTCGATTATGACACATTTTTGTGGGAAACATCACGCATGTGGTCAGTAGCTGCCCTCCAAAAGTGTTAACAAGGTATTACCTCCAAATTGCTTATTGGAAAAAAAAAGGTATTACCTCCAATCCAAGCGCGATATGACGTTGCTAAAACAATAAACAAGGCTAACCGAAAAGAACAGGTGCACGGTGTCCCACACGTCAAGCGTCGAAGTGATCGCAGAATAACGTGAGAAGTGTTTTGCTCAAGAACAATATGTACTACCTCGTATAGGAATTGGAACCACAATCTCGCGATCGTGAGTATAAATATATATGGTTTACATACATACGTACGTAACTCTCCTTTTAAACTTACTACGTAGTATGTGTTGAACTGGAAATTTCTTTTAATCTTACGCGTGATACAGATTTTTTTATTCCAGAGGAAAATTGCAGTCAGTTTATTTAGAAATTTTTCCTCCGTACATTATTCAATACATCGGCCAAAAATTATTTATTCAAATAAAAGTCATTCGTCTACTTCAGTTATTTTACTTCGCTCATTAAAAATAAAATTACCTCCCTGAGCGAACAGTTAAGTGTTTTTATCAAACCACATTGTACTTTTAAGCTTACAAATTCAGTTATATTTTTTCGATTAAGTACAATCGACCTTAAATTACTGGCACTTTGCAAATCGTTTGCTGGAAATATTTCGCGAAATGATAACCTACCGCTGACACAGAAGCGACCCTGAAATTTAATCACACAATATTGGCCTTTTCTCTTTTGCGTGTCTCTACATGAAAACATATATTGTGTTAAGGTAACCCCACCCACTTTTCACAGCAGATACATCCATTTAAGTATATACGAACTAGCATGCTAATTAAATAAAGAATCTGACAGATAGAAATGTTATCACAAACACACACGTATACACACACGTACACTCACTTATTAGCACAAATACAGATACACACTTATATGTGTGCGTGTACACATACACACATACATGCTTATACAGACATACATGCAAACAGATACTCACTGATACATCATTATGCCCTTGAAATCCAAATAGTAACACATAGTTAAGCACATCACGTTCACATGTCCGCTTATGGGCATATATATATATATATATATATATATATATATATATATATATATATATATATATATATATATATATATATATATATATATATATGTGTGTGTGTGTGTGTGTATTCAGACTATTCAAATCTATTAATGCACATGAAAGGCTCAAGCCTCTACGAATGGGTTTTGTCGATGTATATTCCAGTTGTCCAGTTGTCCGGTTGTCTAATCAACAGAACTTTGTTCACAGAATATTCTACAGATACTTGTACATGTGATCCTCGAGTAGAATCAGCATGCGTTTTCTATATAATTATATATGTATATCTATCCATATCTATCTATCTATCTATCTATCTGTCTACCTGTCTGTTTGTCTACCGTCTCTCACTCTCTCTTTCTTTCTCTCTCTCTCTCTGTATATATATATATATATATATATATATATATATATATGCATGAGTGTATGCATGTATGTATGTATGTACATTATTCAAGATGCTTCAGTATGATCGGTTCAACTTACAGAGTGTATTTTTAATTGCTCTTGAAAATACTTTTGTAGACTGAAACGATCGCTCGATTGTCCTGTGATGACGCGCGCGTGCGCAAACACTCGTACATACACATACACACTCAGTGATCCATTCTGTCTGTCTGTCTGTCTGTCTCTCTCTCTCTTTTCCTCCCAATATAATACATGTCTTCTATTTCATCCGGAATAAATTAAAATAATTTATTACCAGTGGTTAGCATGCGTAATAAAAGTCATAAGGGAAATAACCCTGAAATCCGGATCCGTTCGTGCTGCAGATGTTGGTGAGAGGGATAACTACCCTTGGCAAACAGGACACAGTCGTGTGTCGATAAGCCAGCTGGAGGAGATGTCCTCCTGGGGCTAAAAGCAACAGTAACATCCACCCCTAGGGGTCAGCCACACTTAAGTGGCAATATACTACACTTTATCGTGCAGTTACTGTCAATACTTCATTTAGAGAATTAACATTGCTTGTTTTCACCTTTTCGATATCAGTGAAGAATTTCACTTGAAAAGAAGATATAAGATTGCCAGGTTTTTGTCTCTCTCACCAAGGTCAGCGGCTATCGAACGCCGACGAAGGGAAATAACCCTGAAATCCGGATCCGTTCGTGCTGCAGATGTTGGTGAGAGGGATAACTACCATTGGCAAACAGGACACAGTCGTGTGTCGATAAGCCAGCTGGAGGAGATGTCCTCCTGGGGCTAAAAGCAACAGTAACATCCACCCCTAGGGGTTAGCCACACTTAAGTGGCAATATACTACACTTTATCGTGCAGTTCCTGTCAATACTTCATTTAGAGAATTAACATTGCTTGTTTTCACCTTTTCGATATCAGTGAAGAATTTCACTTGAAAAGAAGATATAAGATTGCCAGGTTTTTGTCTCTCTCACCAAGGTCAGCGGCTATCGGACGCCGACGAAGGGAAATAACCCTGAAATCCGGATCCGTTCGTGCTGCAGATGTTGGTGAGAGGGATAACTACCCTTGGCAAACAGGACACAGTCGTGTGTCGATAAGCCAGCTGGAGGAGATGTCCTCCTGGGGCTAAAAGCAACAGTAACATCCACCCCTAGGGGTCAGCCACACTTAAGTGGCAATATACTACACTTTATCGTGCAGTTACTGTCAATACTTCATTTAGAGAATTAACATTGCTTGTTTTCACCTTTTCGATATCAGTGAAGAATTTCACTTGAAAAGAAGATATAAGATTGCCAGGTGTTTGTCTCTCTCACCAAGGTCAGCGGCTATCGGACGCCGACGAAGGGAAATAACCCTGAAATCCGGATCCGTTCGTGCTGCAGATGTTGGTGAGAGGGATAACTACCCTTGGCAAACAGGACACAGTCGTGTGTCGATAAGCCAGCTGGAGGAGATGTCCTCCTGGGGCTAAAAGCAACAGTAACATCCACCCCTAGGGGTCAGCCACACTTAAGTGGCAATATACTACACTTTATATATATATATATATATATATATATATATATATATATATATATATATATATATATATATATATATATATATATAATGTATGTATATATGTATGTATTATATATAATTGAAAAAGTGGAAAATATGTTTGTGAATACGTCGATATCTATCTATCTATCTATCTATCTATCTATCTATCTATCTATCTATCCTATCTTTGAAGTAGATAGATGCATGTACTGGTTTATTTTTTAAATTTCTCGCCACTAGGGAAACCGCCGACTTGTAACGCAGAAAAAGAGACTCATGGTGGGAATATAGACAATATCAAACAAGTATTATAGTTATGTTTGTTTTTTCCTTTGGGATTTATTCGGTTTATTTTCCTTTGTAGAATTCATACCATCCTCTAACAAAGTAACAAGGCACTTTAGTTTAAGTGAAGGCAGTTCCTGGGGTTGGTTTGTGGTTGCATGAATGACTTTAGTGTATATATATGGTGAAAGCGCGTGGCTTAGCGGTTAGGGCATTCGGATCGCGATCGTAAGATCGTGAGTTCAATTCCCGGCAACGCGTTGTGTCCTTCAGCAAGACACTTTATTTCACATTGATCCAGTCCACTCAGCTGGCAAAAATGTGTAGTACCTATATTTCAAAGGGCCAGCCTTGTCACACTTTATGAATCACCCTGGGGAACTACGTTAAGCGGTACACGTTAAGCGGTACACGTTAAGCGGTACACGTTAAGCGGTACACGTTAAGCGGTACACGTTAATTTCACGAGCAAGCTATTCCTTTGATCGTACCAGCTAGAACCCTCGTCGTCGCAACGGACGGAGTGCTCCTATCTTCCTCATGTGGTGAAGGCGCATGGCCTAGTGGTTAGGCTGTTGCACTCACGATCTCTAGATCGTAGTTTCGGTTCCCTTACTGGGTGGCACGTTACGTTCTTGAGCAAAACATTTTAATCTCACGTTGCTCCAGTCCCCTTTCCGACTGGGTGTAGGGGGGGAATGTTGGCCTACTCGCTTAGCCAGTGCAGTGGCGTCATTTGACAGCCAGCTTGGTATATTTATATCTCCACTGGTAGCTTATTAAGTAAAAATCGATAACATACCACCCACCCCACAGATAAGTTTTTTTTGTACCGGTAGCCATCACTCGTCCTTGTACTTTTCTATGCTGAGATTTTTTTCTGTCACACAATCAATGGCATCAACACTGTTATTGTGTATTGTCCTGTATTACGCCTTTCATGTAATTTCTTCTAACCAAACTGTATTCTAGTTTAACTCTATTTTTTCGCACGCTAGTGTTTCCTTTAGAGTTTAACCTTGAGAAGGAGCTTCTGTGATTTTCATTGTTGACTAGCAGAAATACCCGGCTTTGCCCGGGTTAAAGAGAATAATGAAATCTAAAAACGCCGTTTAGACTACGCAACCCTCAACTGTTAGTAGCTACGATACCATATTTCTACATTAATAACTCTCCAATCCATGCCAGCATGGAACATAGACATTAAGTGGAATGCCAGTGTCTCATCTAGGAGGGCCTTGAAATCAATATTACCAACTGGGGACTATGTGTGTCGTAGTGATAATAAAAAGACCCAAAGGAGGTCTGCAACGAAATAATTTTACTCAACACTTTGCAAGTGAATCAGTGGAGGCAAAGATGCGTCTCATTTACTTGACAATTTATGCACCACATTGCAGAAATCACAATGTAAGTATATCTGAAAGGGTGGTCTTACACTGTTGTTCCGTTGAATTACAAACAATGCTCATCTGTTATGTTCGGGTTAAAATTTCATCAACATCAAAAATTTATGAATTTTCATGGGAGTTATGGCCGTTATACATAGAATATAATTTCCAAATTTCATAAAGATCCGTTCAGTACTTTTGACGTAGTTTTGGATAAGAAAACAAATGACTAATGTGTGTGTTTGTGTGCATGCGTTTGTGTGTGATGGGTGTATATATGTATAGATATTTGTATGCATGTATATATATGTATATACGTGTACATCTATATATATATACATCTACATCTACACATGTGTATACATATACATGTATGCATATAGATCTATATCTATATATATATATATCTCTATGCATATACGTGTACATATACATGTATATGTATACATATACATCTCTTTCTCTCTCTTTCTCTCTCTCTGAAAGTATCTGTCATTACAGTATCGAAATGTGATTGTTTCAGTTAGTGGAATAACGTGTACATATACATCTATATGTATACATATACATCTCTCTCTCTCTCTCTCTTTCTCTCTTTCTCTCTTTCTCTCTCTCTCTGAAAGTATCTGCCATTACAGTATCGAAATGTGATTGTTTCAGTTAGTAGAATAGTTTCATTTTTAAAGTGAAAGTATTTGACATGAGTGTTTTTGTTTCACTTTTGACACGGAATACTTAAATTGTGGAGGAGATATTATGTTGCCGTGGGCTCGAACTCTGGAAGAAGTTAAAATTTTTTTGACTAAAACACAACTGGAACCCTAAGTAAGGCATGTGTAAAATTTGAATGAAATTGGTTGCGTAGTTCTCGAGTTTTAGGGATTCACACAGACAGACAGACAGACAGACAGACACACAGACACACATTCTCATTTTTATATATATAGATTCCCTCTTGTCTTTATAGACAACTGGTTTATTTCAAGTGAATTTCTTATAATTATTCTTTTTTCAACTATTCTCAACTAGCCCGGATTTTCTCATTGGCACTTTTTAAACTCCTGCTTCAGGGTAATCATTCTATACTTTGTTTTTCTCATATGATTAGTGAGAAGGTTAGTTACTTGACTGTTTCCTAGTAATAAATATCGTCACATTATTTTGATACCATTATACAACATTGCTTTTACTTTGTTTTTCTCATATAATTAGTGAGAAGGTTAGTTATTGACTGTTTCCTTGTAATAAATATCGTCACATAACGATGGTCTACCGTAGCTCAATGACTAATTATTTTTTCATTTTCCAAATCCATCCTTGCATGTTTTTCATTATTTTATATTTCCTTATTCCTGTATCTTCAAGACACTGCTTAACGGCTGTGGAGAGTGCATATAAAGAGGTATTTATTTGTTAAACTGAAGCGATATTACTATGTTGTAAACATTTCTGACATATCTACGTATAATCACTGTGAGCATCAACTTAGTCTGCTGCAAGCAACATGGCTGGACATGTTTTGCATTGGAAGGTTTTTAAAAGCGTATCAGTTCCTGATACACTTGTTAACGCAATTGCTGTCATAATGACTGATAGCTACACGTGGACAGGCAGATATACTGTGAGCTAACATAATAACAGTCGGAGTCAGGTCTGTTGTCACAGGTGGTTTTGGCATCTTTTGTCCTCGGAATATGCTCATATACTGTTTTTTTTTTCTTTGTATCTTTTCTTTTACTTGTTTCAGTTATTAGACGGTAGACATGTTGGGACACCGCCATGAAGAATTTTTAGGCGAATGTATCACCCCCGGTACTTATTTTTTAAAAACTTGATACTTATTCGATCGGTCTCTTTTGCCAAAACGCTATGTTACAGGGACGTTAACAGTCCAACATCAGTTGTCAAGCGGTGGGTGGAGCAAACACAGACACAAAGACACACACACACAGGCACACGCGTGCATACACACACACACATACGACGGGCTTCTTTCAGTTTCCGTCTACCAAATCCATTCACAAGGCTTTAGTCGGTCCGTGACCACAGAAGAAGACACATGACTAAGGTGCTATGCAGAGGGTCTGAACCACGAACCATATGGTTGGGAAGCAATGCTTCTTAGCACAGTCACGTCTGCACCTACCTTCTTTATTTCATTCACCCATCTAAGGACTCACTAGGCTCGACGTTGCTCAACTTCGGTGATCAGACGAGAACCGGTGTTCTCAGCATGATATGGCCGTAAGCCTGCGCCTGCCTTCTTACCACGGGAATAAAATTACTATCATCAATCGATCTCCTGCGGCCAAATGGTCGATCGGTTGATGATTATAATCGCCGGCGCGATTGTTTTGTCGTGATATAATTCACTTCTGGATGCATTTCGTCCCTGTACAATTTCATTCTATTCACATAGTCAACAGGAGAATAATTTCTCTTTAGTTCTTTATAGCAACCATAACATAGCGTCATAAAAATATATCTTATAGTTTTAGTTGCTTCCATAAACACAACTAATAAGGCTGTTTACTTTTTCAAATAATATATTCATTCATTTGTTTTACAGTGTCGTTGATGCTCACGTGTCTAGCCATGTTGCTTGCAGCAAATCTATACATAGTGTATTTGAGACGACTATCCCAACAATCTAGAATAATAGGTCTCTTCAATGAATGAAATTAGAAGAATAACCAGTTATTTAACAAGTCTGATATTGTGGCTTTAATGTTGGATATACTGTTGCAAATTCATCGAATAGTTTCCCATGGAAGTTATGCGTTTGTTTATGCAGAATTTCTTCCTATGTATGTATGTATGTATGTATGTATGTATGTATGTATGTATGCATGTATGTATGTACGTACGTATGTATGTATGTATGTATGTATGTATGCATGTATGTATGTACGTACGTACGTATGTATGTATGTATGTATGTATGTATGTATGTATGTACGTGTGTATGTATGTATGTGTGTATGTATGTACGTGTGTCTCTATTTTAGTGTCTATCTATCTATCTATCTATCTATGTCTGTCTGTCTGTCTGTCTGTCTGTCTGTTTATCTGGCCGTCCATCTATCTATCTGTCTGTCTATTTGTCTGACTCTCTGTCCGTCCTCCTGTCCGCCCGCCTGCCTGCCTTTCTGTCTGTCTGCCTATGTATGTATGTATGTATGTATGTAAAAAGGAATACAAAAAATGGGACAAGAACGCAAAACATCCAGACAGATGATAATAAATCAACAATTAATAATTTTTAGCAAGCCCTTCGGTATGTAAACACCATTATTGGTGGAGAACTTATTTAAAAGTTCTTATACATTTATAAACATAATTAAGGGATCAGCAAAACATTTGCTTCACCACATACCGAAGTTCAGAAATAGCAGCTAAAAAAGCTGAGACTCCAACAGATAGCATTACTTGTAACTCTATCTATCTATCTATCTATCTATCTATCTATCTATCTATCTATCTATCTATCTATCTATCTATCTATCTATTTATCTATCTATCTATCTATCTATCTATCTAAATAATTAGCTAGCTACATTTTATCTAAGTACATATATATTTATGTATGGTTCTAAATGATGGTAGTGTAAGCGCGTATATTTACATACGTGTATGTGAGTTCGCGTGTTGTCAGTCTGTATATGTGTATATGCTTGTATGTCTGTGCATATGTATGTATGTGTGTGTGTATAGGTGTTCGTGTGTGTGTGTGCACGTGTGCGCCGATACGTAATTAATTGCAGGTGTCAGTTAATCTAATCCATCAAGGATTATTAAAGTGTTGAATCCTGCATTTGGATTTACTGAGACAGATTACTTTTCATCTCAAAGCTGACATCTTTATAATTAAAAAGTGAAACTAACACTAGCGGCAATTGTTAGCGACTCCCAAAGAAAAGGTGAGATAATTGCTAGACCTCAAGAATTAATCTCTCAAAGTTAATTTGCTAAGAGAAAGTTTTATCTTTGTTCGCAGGCAAGGGACAACTAAGGGTATGTTTCGGTCTATTAAACCTCATAAGCATTTTATAATCTAATCTAGTTTACCTATCAATTGCAAAGTTTCTACATATTACAGAAGAATTACGAATAATTTCTGGCCAGTATAATTTAGACAAATAAAAAATTTAATGAGCAAAAGCATGATTGTGTGGTAAGGACTTTCCTTCCCAACCACATGGTTTCGGTTTCGGGTTCGGTCCCACAGCGTGGTATCTTGGGCAAGTGTCCTCTACGATAGCCCCATGACAATCAAAGCCTTGTGCATGGATTTGGTAGACGGAAACCTCGTTGTGCCACTGTTTCCTTAAAAACCTTAAAAGAAAGTAATAGGGTCGATTAGTTTGGACTAAAAATTTTTAAAAACCCATCAGGGTGATATTTCAGCATAGCCACGGGCAAACGACTAAAATAAATTTTAAAAAATGAAAGGAAGGGAAATAACTCCATTTCACTAATAGCATAAGGTAAATGAAACCTGTATGTGTATGTGCAGTTGTGTATGTTTGTTGAAATATATGTGTATGTGCGTGTATATGTGTATGTATGTATATATGTATGTATGTAATATCATAGTATATGTCTGAGTGTATGTATGGGTGCGTATATGTTCACGCATATGTATGTGTTTGCATGTATGTGTGTTTATATGTGTTCGGCTGTATTGTACATATATGCATAAACTTATGCGTATGTACATGTATATATATATATATATACATATATATATATATATATATATATATATATATATATATATATATATATATATATATATATATATATATATATATATATGCGTATGTGTGTATGTAATTGAATGAATGCATTTGTCTGTACATGTGTATGTATCTACCTATGTGCGTAAATATTTAACGATGTGTGTGTTTTGGAGATTTATCTTCTAACCATCCGTAACCGGAGGAAAATTTGAACTCGGAACATGAAGCAAATGAAACTCTCGTTAAGTAAATAGCATTATCGCAATTTTGAGAAATGTGATGTACTACCATTGTGGTAGCTGTCGTAGCCAGGTGGGCTGAGCTGATACGTGTGAAAAGTGTTAGGCAACAGTAGGTCACAGTGCTGACGCTGTCAGAATACAAGCCATCCACGTTTCTATTGAGAATGCGGTGCCATCAATTCAACCATCTGTGACTCGGTAGCGATGGTGCAAGCCACTGAGAGAGAGAGGGTGAGATGAGATAGGAAGAAAGAGAGGGTTAGAGGGGGAGGGAGGGAAGAGAGAGAGAGAGAGAGAGAGAGAGAGAGAGAGAGAGAGAGAGAGAGAGAGATTGCAGTAATCCTCTATTAATATGAATTTAACGCTAAAAACAGAATATAATCGGTTTATTATTTCCTTGCAACATGAACAGGCATTTTAACGCCCATTTCCTTGGAGGTGACTCCCCCCACCCCACCTACCATAAATATATATAAAGAGAGCGGGGGGGAGAGCGTGTCAGGGAAAGAGAGAGGAGCAAAGGGTGGGAAGGAGACTTGTGAATGATAACTGTTGTTGTCGGTAGAGACGCTGTTGTTGGCGAGCGTTTCGTTCAGCGATGAAGTGGGACAAAGCGTATGCAGGAAATAGATGCTGCTGCAACAGGAACACAAAAGATAGACCGACAGACACACAAATAGACAAATAGATTCACCGACTGATAAACAGAGAGATAAATGGAATGACAGAGCAAGAAAAGGAAAGAGAAAAACAAGCTTTTAGTTGACTGAAACGGTTGTTAGCCAAAGAATCCTTGGTCTGTCGTATCCTGTTGTCGACTGAATACCATTATTCGTACGAAATATATCTAAATTTCGCTGACTTACTTTCCAAAGCAGTACAAAGATGATTCTTCTTCTTCTTCTTCTTCTTCTTCTTCTTCTTCTTCTTCTTCTTCTTCTTCTTCTTCTTCTTCTTCTTCTCTCTCCTAACACACACACACACTCAGACAAAACACACACACACACACAAACACACGCTCTCACACACACTCACACACACAATAGCCATTTTTGCACTCTCCTGCCTTCAAAATCCACAATCTCTATCTCTATCCAACTTCCGGTTAGTTATTTTTCGGCCATGTAACGAAACACGAGCTTTTCTCTGGGCTCTCTACTCCTTCCTCTTTTTTCTCCTCTGTCTATGCTTCATATCAAATATATGGAACGTTATGGCAAGGAATTATTTTTATTGTTGTTGTTGATTGGATATGATAGTCTCAGAATATATAAAAGTGAACAAAGAACAGCAGGAAATAAGTTGGTTCGATGCCTGGTTTCAAATCTCAGCTGAATGCGTCTCATATCCCTCAGGTGGTTAATACTACTGGAGAAATTTACGAAAGAGGAAACGTTCCATTTTATTTTTGTTTTCGATCGGTACTACTCTTCGAATCTCGCTGATATCGATTTGAATAACTATTGCTTCACAGTTTATAAAACAAACACCAGTAACATACTTGGTATTATTCTATGAACCAAATAATATATTACCTTAAAGAAAGAAAAAATAAAAAACGCCATAATGTCTAGTAAATAAATACAATTTTGAAAATATTTCAATTTTCTTATTCTCTAATACACTTGAATGAAGAACAAAGATATAAATACTTCAAATCGCCGACATTTTGAGAAAAAAAGTATTCCATTGTTACGTCATCACAATTACATTTATTTTTGTATTAACACAAAAGGAAAGAACGGAAGACTTTAAAGTATATATTATTGCGTTATATTGTGTCTGTAATCGAGAAGTTTTGAGATATTCCATACATGACGTAAATTTAGCCTCGCCCACTCCTGGTACTTTTGGCTATAAAAAGCCGGTTATTTCTCATTTCTATCGAGGAACCGATATAGATCTAATCTAACTTGATTAGAACTGGTCTTGCATAGTCTCGATCTGATCTTGATTGCTGAAGTTATATCAGGTCAGTTGACAGATCAACAGAACACTTGGTAATATATCAGGTGAGTACAAAACGAAGTTTACAGAAAATCTGTTTTAGATTTCATTATGTCTTCGGCATAATGTCTAAGCACTTTAGGCTTTGGGAGCCATTGAAGTTTAGAAGCCAATCTTCGGCATAATGTCTAAGCACTTTAGGCTTTGGGAGCCATTGAAGTTTAGAAGCCAGTCTTCGGCGTAATGTCGAAGCATTTTCGGCTTTGGAAGCCATTGATGTTTAGAAACAGTCATGGATGTTAGAAAATCAAAATCATAGAATTGACTTTTTAAAAACTGATTTTGTTTTAAAACTGACGGGAAAAAGCCCCATTTATAGCGCGATACGGAAATTTTTAGTCAGCCATTAGTAATAGGTTAGTCTGCTAATAAGAATCGACTAAACTTAAAACTTTGACTTTCCAAGTCAGCATTTTGGGGAACATAAAATTAAAGTAAATATAAAAGTAAATATAAAATCTAATTCAGATTTTGTTTACAATGATCATGTCAGTTTTATGAACCCTTGAGTTTTTAAGCACTCTCTACAACATGCTAATTGGTGTCATGATATAGTGGCAAGGTCTATGGGTATGTCACGTAACTGTATAGATTCTTAACCAGGCTCTCTCAGTGCAGGAAACCTGGAGGTTCCAATCAGAAACCACAGTAATATTCATTACTGTTGCTACTTCTATACAACTTATATATTCGGTTTTTTTTTTATAGGTAATTGCAGGAAAATGGCTGATTCAAGGAAATTCACGACAGCACTGGTGACAGCGGTGCAATGATGGTAGCGTTAAAACAACGTCGGCTGGATTCGAACTCACTTCATTGGTATCCTACTTTTATAGGATTTTAATAAATTTGATAAAAACTCGCAAATAAAAAATAATCAGTATTTGTCCAAGTTTGGAACTGCTAGCATCCATTTTCCCTCGCCATGGATTACTATCAAATTATTGTCTCTGATCATGGATTTACCTAATGAATACCCGTTTTAACTGGATTTAATTGGTTTTCTCCTCCATTTCTAGACATAAAGAATCACAACTATCATTGATGAGGAACTTTCTTCCCCCGTTACATGTCTAACTTGTCTTTCTCCGATGACTGTATACTCAACATGTGGAATCTTCACTCGGCACGATGTTCCACTAGCTGGGATATTCTAGAAACAGCTGTCAGAGGCCTATCCTTATATATGCATCTATACATATAGAGGCATATCCATATATAAGGATACATATAGACACAAATATGTGTGTATGTGTGTATGGGTGCGTACGTGCGTGTGTGCGTGTGTGTGTGTGTGTACGTGTGTGCGTGTGCGCACGCGCGTCTGTGTCTGTGCAATAATCTATTACAAATCGTAGTCTCTATGGGTGTATAGTTGTATATTGCTACAGAAATATTTGGTGATTATATTGTTTAATGAACTCATCAGACCTAGAGCCATCAAAAAGGACTCCTTAACACTGCCACTCGCTATCGTTATATATATATATGAAAGAAGGTTTGAAAATGCACTTATTTTTTAAAAATATTTATTTACTTAACCGGTTTCACTTTTTTAGAAAAAGATTATCAAAAGTCTTTTTCTAAAAAAGTGAAACCGGTTAAGTAAATAAATATTTTTTAAAAATAAGTGCATTTTCAAACCTTCTTTCATATATATTTCCACTCGTACGGTATTCCACAACTTTACTTTATTATATATATATATATAGACATATGCCTACAAGCATGAACACACATACACACACACATATATACATACATATATGAGTGTATGGGTATGTATACGCATACTTTACATCACACATTGTGTTTGTCCAGAAATTTCTCCCGATGGACAACTTTTATGATATAGGAATGAAAAGCGAAAAACAGTGTGGGGGGGATGCCTTTAGCTTTTGGATAATTATGGGAATTCGTCACATGTTTCTAATAATCACAGAAATTCCATTATTTTATCACAAAAAATAATCTTAGACAATTAACTTTCGCTCTATGACATTCGCACTCCCCTCTAACTCTTTATTCAACTTTGATAATATTATTTCGGATGTCTTTGTGTGTATGTGTTTCTATTTGTTTTTGTGTACGTGCGTGGATATATATATATTTGTGTGCGTATATGTATATATATATATATGTATGTATGTGTGTGTGTGTGTGTGTGTGTGTATGTATACATATATATTTATATATATATGTATGCATGTGTGTATGTATACGTATATATAGAAATATATGAATATATATATATATATATATATATATATATATATATATATATATATATATATATATATATATATATACATATATATATATATATATAATGTAAATATATACAGTGTGTAGATATATATGAATTATACATTAACAGAACTGATTGTATTGATACAGTTTTTCATCAGCAAAGATATGAACTATCGATAACAAATAACAAATTTGAGAGAGAGAGAGAGAGAGGGAGAGAGAGAGAGAGAGAGAGAGAGAGAGAGAGAGAGAGAGAGAGAGAGAGAGAGAGAGAGAGAGAGAGAGAGAGAGAGAGAGAAATAGAGGGTGGAAATATAAGAGAAGAGGTAAAAGACAGATAGAAAGAGCGAGAGAGAAAGTAAGAGAGAAAGATAAGTAGAGTGCTGGAGAAAGTGGAAAACGTAGACCAATAAATCGAAAGATAAATCGAGGGAGAGAGAGAGAAGGAGAGAAAGTGTAGGAGAGAGAGAGAGAAGGAGAGGGAGGGAGAGAAGGAGAGAGAGTAGGGGAGAGAGAGAAGTGAGGAAGAGAGAGAGAGAGAGAGAAATATAGTGAGCGAAAGTGTGCTCTCTGGAGACTGTGTTCGTTATCCTATGTACAAAGCTATACCATGTGTATTCATATTTACACTCATTTACAACAAGATACCTAGACGAATACATAGAATTTAATTATCCATGAAGCAAGCTAACAAATCTACAACGAAGTATATCAAGAAAAATACAAATCAAAAGCAATATTATTAATGGGTTTATAAATCGGTATTTTCGTTTAACTAAAAATATCGGTTCTTAACTGTGTATTGTCAAAAGATAATTCCTATTTATAAAGCATTTTCCTTTGCGATATGAGTTCCTTTTTATCCTTCGTTTTGGGTTTTTCCTCTAAGTTCCATCGTTTGTAGTTTTTAAAAAAAAATAAACTTTCGTTCATTATACAAATCACATCAACGATGTATTTTTCAAGAACTTCAAAATTAATATAATTTGGAGAACTGTATGTCAGATGAAAAGACTCTCGTCCGTCAAGTGGCGTGTTGTCTTTTTATTGATAATTTTTTTTTTCAGTATATGAACGACCAATCACTCGACTATATAATAATAATAATAATAATAATAATAATAATAATAATAATAATAATAATAATAATATATTATTATTATTTTATGTTTGACTTTTGCTTTGCATTTGTACAAGTTGGATCCAAGTCTCACCCAGAGACCTCAAGAGACAACAAGTTAGAAGTCCATGTAGGTGTTATGCCTAGGGTACCATATATTTCGATTTGTACATAGTGTTGTTCTAGAGAATGTTTAAGAAACCATAACAAAATTATGTGTTTGCTTTAAAATTTGAGATCACATAGACAGTATTTTACGTAGGATATGGGCAGTTCCCAAGAGCACTATCTTTTGAACTTCAGCCATTTTGGGGTTTCCTGGTATCTGAGCTAGGTAGTAATCAGCCCGTTTCGCTGTCATTATTATTATTATTATTATTATTATTATTATTATTATTATTATGATTATTATTACTGTAACAAGTGCTCCTTTCTCTTTATTATTATTATTACTGTAACAAGTGCTCCTTTCTCTTCCGTATTTTTCAGTCTACAAGAGCATTCTTAGAGTAGGTCAATTCACTCGAGCCATTCTCACCACATTCACCCAACATTTTACAAATTTATAAGGTGGATGGGTAGCATTCCCTCTCTATCTCCACTTCTCTTTCCAAGTGGAATTTGAAAATATCGATGAAGGCTCGGTCGAAAAGAGAAGTGTCTATGTTCAGCCCTTTTAGTCGTGTCCACCACATAACTTTTTTCACCATAACTACCAAATGGGGAACTGGCCGCCCTTCTCGATCAAGTGAAGCCGGCGGGGCGATCTCCAGGATGGAATCGGCTGATAGTTGGGTCCACCCGACATGTGATAGCCACTGTTCGACATAACTTCACAAGTCCGCTATACTCGACGAGTGGGTGCAGAACGGTTTCGTCACTCTGCATGCGTCTCGAGCCAGTGCAGTTGCCTGCACTATCATACCTCTAGAGTTTATCCCGAACCGGCAATACACTCCGGTAGCATTGCCAAGGAAGGGGTTTCTGGAAATTACCCATGGATACCGGCTCGAAAGTCCATCGGGCTCCAAGGATGTCGTTCTTCATACTTATCACAAATCCTCAACAGAATAATCGTGTGGCCATTTGAGTAGCTTCATAAACCGACAGGTTAGAGCAATGGTTCTCAACCAGAGTTCATATGGCCCATGGGGAGCCATATAATATACAGTTGTTAAAAATTATGGGCAATAAGTCGATCATATTTCTACAATACACGTTAAGGGTACGCGTATCTGAGAAGTGCTGAGCTTACTTGCTCGGTGTGGAGGCGCAATGGCCCAGTGGTTATGGCAGCGGACTCGCGATCATAGGAACGCGGTTTCGATTCCCAGACCGGGCGTTGTGAGTGTTTATTGAGCGAAAACACCTAAAGTTCCACGAGGCTCCGGCAGGGGACGGTGGCGAACCCTGCTGTACTCTTTCACCACAACTTTCTCTTACTTCCTGTTTCTGTTGTGCCTGTAATTCAAAGGGTCAGCCTTGTCACACACTGTGTCACGCTGAATATCCCCGAGAACTACGTTAAGGGTACACGTGTCTGTGGAGTGCTCAGCCACTTGCACGTTAATTTCACGAGCAGGCTGTTCCGTTGATCGGATCAACTGGAACCCTCGACGGAGTGCCAGCAACTTGCTCGGTAATTACACAAGCAGGCTTATTGATTGATCGAATCAACTGGAATACACGTCGTCGTAACCGACGGAGTGCCAGTTTATTCTAAAAAGATATTTTCCGGTGAAGAGAATAACGAACTAAATGCATAAAGATATTTTACTTTAATATCTCTCGGCAGCGAAGTCAAAGACAATAATGTGAATATTTTTATACTGCTGGAAGTCAGTACCATTGACTGTTTCATCCCCACTCCAACAAATAAGCTATTTTTATTTAAGAATTCAGAATTACAAAGCTTAAGTTTACTGTAGAGCAGGAATCTCTGTACTCTCTCATCACGGTAAATAAATCCACGATTCGGTTTCTAGTCCCGATCGATTAAGCTAATTCACTTACGTAAATAATGCACTCGGAAAGGCATGACCATAAATTCAACCCCATTTCCTAAAGCTTTTGTGAATTTATATTACTTAAAGAATCAATAATAGCTTCGCTAAATATTCTAGCTGATATTAAAATGTTCACTCTACTGATCACATAGTCTTTTATCAACGTAAGTATACCGATTCTAAAAATGGAATCTAATTCTGCCTAGCATGTCAGATTTAGACCAAGTGAAGCTGTCAATAATTTCAAGAAAACATATTATTCCATGGGAACAAAAGGCAAGACCACTGTTCAAATAGTGTTTGGCAAGTCTGTTGCGGTTTCCATACTATTCTCTCTGCTTTATTTCCTATTTAAAGATATAGAGAAGTGCAGATGGGGATGTATGTGAAAGTAATTTCTGATCACTATGACACTGTTGAAGTTGGTCCAATCTTCAAGGCCCCGGACTATTGTCTGAATAATCAATCCAGACGCTGCACTGTATTCCCCTTGGTCAACTTTATGTGAAATAATTCATTTAGTTAAGGATAAGTCACGACTTGCTGAGTCAATAGGATAATGGATATTCAACAGATTCTTATCCTGTTAACAGCACAGCTTTGTACACCATCAAGTTTCAACAACCACATGTATATTTCAGCCGTGAACATCCTATCTATGTTTCAACATGGTGTATCTAGGGCTACATTATCTAATGTCTTTTATAAGACGGTAAGATATGATATGATATGACAGAGATTTGGCCACCATTTCTAGCCGATAAAACGACCAGGTAGAGGATCCGTCGTTGCATTATATACTACAAGACAGATTGATTTGTTGCTGTAGGGAGTATCAGCGTTCTGAATATGAGTATTTTGCTAACTTTCAATAACTGCATTTGAGCTCTCTATAAGTTTGGCTATCGTAGAAGTCTTAGTAATATGACTACCCTGTCAGCTCTATCATCATCAACACCACCGCCGCCACACGACAACAACTGATTGTTCAAGCAGCTGGAAATAACTCACAAATCTCCATCAATCTCCATCAATTCCTCGCTGTAGAACCTTAAAAAAAGGAAGGACACATTAAATTTTTGCAAATTGCTTTTCTAACGGGAGAAACTGATCTTAGCACTACATGATGTCGTAATTGGTAAATTACACCCTCTTTCGAGTTAAGTATCTTGGATATGGATACAACTCAACGTCAGGGCCGTGAAACGAACTGTTGGTCACTCTTTTACCAGAAATTAGTCGATATACCAAATTACATCATAAATTCATCAAAATAAATAAATAAATACTAAAATCTAATAATACTGTGTCGCAGAATTATTTCTGCGCTGGAACTAAAAAGTAAAAAAAAAAAAAAAATCTCATCTGTAAGTGATTTGTGCAAGTATGCTCAAATTTTCCTATCAATTTGCAGAGAGAGAGAGAGAGAGAGAGAGAGAGAGAGAGAGAGAGAGAGAGAGAGAGAGAGAGAGAGAGAGAGAGAGAGTGAGAGAGAGAGATTTTGTTTACAAATAATCGACTAATTATGTAATCTAAGCATCAAAACGTCTTAAATTAATTTTTTAAAAATTTACTCCCACAACAATCATCGTCAATTTAATGCCATGAGCAACAGCAATACCCACCACCACCACCACTTATACTCCCTTAGACAACGCATCTATACTCCCACATACTTTACTAACTCGTTTATCGCCGCTGTCACTCCGCCGCCGCCATTCCGCCACCACTGCCTGCATTAGGACCGCCACACTCTAACGAGAGTACAACGCGCATGAATTACAACTTTATACAAACCAGAGAGAAGGCTCTATTTGGATGCTCGGCCTGCTAAAAATAGTAGCAAAATCTGCGTCAAATTACGCCGAACTGTTTTCGAAGAGGACACATTAGATATAATGTAGTCCAAGATATAATACTGAAAACAAAACAGACGGTTGCTATTGACGATGTTTTTTACGTCATTGCTGCTACGCTTACTGTTTTCTGAGGTGTTACACTTTCTACTATTATTATTGTTTTTGTGTTACATTGTTGGATGTTACATTGCTAGATGTTGCATTGCTTTGTGTTACACTTGCTGTGATAACTATTTTCTGAAGTGTTACATTTGCTACTGTCACTGTTTTTGAGTTACATTGTCGGATGATCACGAATTTTCTCCTCTACTAAAGCAGAAACTTTCAAACGTCTACAGTTGGAGCATTTGTAATCCTGTCCTCCACCACAACGCGAATCTGCATAATCACTCCCCTTCGTATGGGACCACCGTTCTTTGGGCAGGTATTGTTTGCAACAGCAGCTCGAATTATTTATATTTTCCTTTGTAACAATCGTCACGAATTCATTTAATATTAAGTTTTGTTAACTTGCCAAACAGCCTAACGCTTTAAGAAGTGAATCAAAAGGGAATTTTGGGATCATTATAACTTCTAAAGTCTATTGGTAATGTGCATGAAATGAAATAGCTTCTACCAGGGATCGAAATCGTTTCACTGTCTCTTAGTTTGCTGGAAAATTATCCCATATTCTCAAGCGCGATCGCCATATGTGTTTCTGATGTTGAATTAAATTAGAAAATGCTTTTTTTTTTCTAACTCCATATAATTACTTCACATGAAATAATTACCAATGATTGAATTTCATTATGATGCTAATACGACCCCAAAAATTAAAAAGATCCCCACCACCACCACCAACAAAAAAAAAAATCAGCGAAAACAAAACGTAGAGCTGTTGTTACGTCATACTGACGTCAACCAATAAATTTGTTCGATGCTAGATAGTATTGATGCTCAATGACTTTACGTAGATAAACGGGAAAAAATTACAACACACCAACAGGAAAATAAAGCGAAACTAAAAATAAACAAAACAATAAAGCATTAAATCCATTATAAGAATAAAATACAGACCTCGAGGCATTCGTTATTCAGAAAGAAAAACAACTATTATTTGCTCTCCTATTATAATTAGAAATATTTTTAAATAATTATCTGAAACATAAATTTGTCATTAAAGTTTTAATAATTAATGATATGTGACGTTAGAGATTGTATTATATTTTAAATTAACTATCGCTAAAATTGGTAAACGCAAACAGATTTTATTTTGCTCCATGTATCCGTAATAATTCTGTTAATCAGCGTTTTATTAAAGCAAAATATAGGCTTCTTCCATTGACGTACGACCAAAAGGATTTCAAGATGCAGTCGATTAAATTAATCCTCAGAATTTGATTGGTACTCATTCAATTATCCTTGGAAGAATAAAAGGTCAGAATCAACTTCGCCGTGATTTGGTTATAGAATAATATAAATAAATACCACGATATATTCTGATTAGCACTCAAGTAATTTTACTATTCCATTAAAATACAATGAATGCTTTGGAGTTGAACTCACTGAACGGCCTGGATGCGATTAAAATGCTAATCTTTCTTATTTTCTGTTTGTTTACACTGTTTATGCTGTCACAAAATCTCATATTCTTTTATCATATCTTGAAGGTCTAAGAGAAAAGGAGAGCCAATAATGCTAGAGCAGCTAAAATGGACTAGTATTTAATTACTTCCATTTTTTAAAATAGTCTTTCATACCGGTGTCGTCAAAAGTGCCGACAAAAATGAGAGAAAATGGCATTATCAGAAGAATGAGAGAAAC
The DNA here is from genome assembly GCF_046866305.1 of Octopus bimaculoides. Taxonomy (NCBI): domain Eukaryota; kingdom Metazoa; phylum Mollusca; class Cephalopoda; order Octopoda; family Octopodidae; genus Octopus; species Octopus bimaculoides. Next base: position 12,992,886 of record NC_142945.1, on the reverse strand, counting down.
CATTGATAACTGTGAGCAATCGAGTAAATATATGTATATGCACAAAACTGAAGTAATAGAAGAAGCAGAAAAGGTACGCATGTCTGTGAAGTGCTCAGTCACAAGCACGTTGATTTCACGAGCAGGCTGTTCCGTTGATCAGCTCAACTGGAACCCTCGTCGTTGTAATCGACGAAGTGCCAGTGCACACACACACATACACATACACACACACACACACCACACACACACAAACATGCATGTATACATACATATGTATACGTTTATACATATATATATATATATATATATATAATTATATACATACACATACATATGTGTGTGTTTGAGTGCATATGTAGGCACGCGAACGCAATTGAAATTCATTTATACGACTCAGCTCTTACATTTCCCCCCAAAAAAACACTGTCTAAAAGATAGCAAGCTACCTCGTGTTGATCATACAAGTATGTATACGCACAGACAAACACGTACACACATGGTTGTATGAATGCACACGTACCCATGTATATATATATATATATATATATATATATATATATATATATATATATATATATATATATATATATATATATATATACATAAATATAAGCGTCTTATATGCATATGTATATGAATATACATGCATATATACATATATACACACAAGCATATATATATATATATATATATATATATATATACACACTCATACATGCATACACGTCCAACCAAACGAATATGTGTAATAGTAAAGAAGCACATAGTCCTTACTTAGATCGGATAGCTCAGATATATTTTTGTTTGATCATATCCTTCAATTAGTGAGAAAGAAAAGAGCGAGCGAGAGAGAGAGAGAGAGAGAGAGAGAGAGAGAGAGAGAGAGAGAGAAAGAAAGAGAGAGAGAGAGTTTCAGGCAGAACAATCAAAACTAAGTTTATGTGATGTACGAACGCTACATGCAAGGCAAGATGGAAGATTTTGTCAATGAGTCGCGGAGTTTGACCAATTTGTTTAGCATCGTCCCTAACTCTATCCGGAGTAATTTGTCTATAGAGCAATATCTTGTTATACATATGTATGAGCATACGTATCAGAATATATACATATGTGTGTGTGTATAGACATACATATATGGACAGATATAAGTACGCACTCTTGCAGATATACATACGTAGATCACGTGTGTTATTGCGTATTGTTCAGATACGCAGCAAAATCTTGTTAAATAAATAACTTGTAACTTTGATCACTGTTCTGTTAGAACTAAAAGATGAAAAGCTTGTCTAGACACAGTGTGTGTGTGTGTGTGTGTGTGTGTGTGTGTGTGTGTGTGTGTGTGTGTGTGTGTGTGTGTGTGAGCGTGTGCGTGATTACGTGCGTGAGTGTTTTAGACGATGTTAAAGAGTATTTAAAACGGAACCATGCTGTTCAGAGGAATCTGATCACATGCTGAATTCACATGCTTGAGAGAGGAATTGAAGTATAATGTGAGCAATTTACACACACACAAACACGCACACTTTCTCTCTCTCACACACAGACACGCACATTCACACACACACAGACACACACATAGACACACACACACACACACATATATATATGTAAAGTAATGCACATCGGTTGATTTTATTACGTATTCAATAGATACGAAAAATCACATCCAAAGTCAGCAGAGGGTAAAATATTTAGGAACGGTTGGATTAACTCGGAACTTAAAGCTTTATATCCCGATTATATGTTGGCATTCGTACATTGAACAAAATTTTTAGACATAATGTCAATATTCTTGGATCTGAAATGTATAGATACTACGTAATCGGTTCACTATATTGCAAATAATTATATTTTATCGATTCAAGTCAGAGAAAGATTAAGATGTCTGAACCCCTTATGATATATTTGTCTAGGGTCAAATAATTATTTCTAACTGGCCACCCTGCTCGTCACCTTCCCCCATCTCTTGTCCACCTTGAGGTCCGGACCAAATCAGACCCCAAGCAATTTAACTGGTCCTTCCGTCCAGCATCCTACGACGTTGTCGGACATGGAACTGCTTCTCCAGGTTCCGAGCTGCAGGCCCACAGACTTCTGGTTAATTTTTGCTCCTGTAACCGCTTCGTACTCCTCCTAAAGCAGTGCCGATTATCTCAATTTACGACATGCGCGACATTATTATGGCGATGCCGTCCGCATAAGCTAGTACGAACCTTCCACATCCTAGTTCACGCGGGATGCCCCTCAAAACATCTAACTTCCTTAGTAATGACTCAGGAGCCGGCACGTACAGAGCAGGTGAGAGTGGGCATCCTTGACAGACCGAACGAGCGATGCTAAACGATTCCGATAGATGGCTATTTACTTCGACCACCGAACAGATGTCGCTGTACATTGCAGAAATCCAGCCTCTGAAAATGGGACCGAAACCGGCCGCCTCGTGGACAGCTTCCAAGTACTGGTGTTCGACCCTCTCAAAAGTTCTTGATTGATCCAAATTTATCAGGGCCCCACCCATGCCAGGTTCCTTACTTACCCTCTCTATGATGTAGCACGTGAGGTGGAGGTTGTTGTGAGTAGATCTGTTTGGGATAGCGCATGTCTGCACACCACTGACAGGCTTATCGACGACAAACGCCAATCTCTTTGTAACTCCTTGGTTAAAATCTCATAATCTGCGTACAGCAGAGTTATAGGACTAAAATTGTCTATTTGGTCATCCTTGTTCGGGTCCTTTCTTAGCAGTACCACCACGCCACGCCTCACAACTCTGAGTATTCTCCCGTTCTGCTGCCAATTGCTGTAGACATTTGCCAAGAGATCACCGAGCAAGTTTGGCATATGAAAATAAAGCTCGAAGAGCTGACCATCCATCTCCGGAGATTTTTCTCTTCTGCTGTGTACTTCCGTGTAAATCATAACATTTCTATTATGATACCTGATAGACTTCACTTGACTCATATTGTTGCACAACGAATAGGGCTTATCTCTCTTGCGATTGTTTTTCAAGGTACAACGTGCAGAAAATTCAATGTTAGTTTTCTTGGAGTCAGAAGTAGAGGTTAATTGTTGTCTTATATCTTTATTCCGCCTAAAAGCTACAATAGGCGGCTGATGAAAAATGTCTGTTTGAAACTAGGATATTTTCCCGCAACTTGCTGGTAACTGTCATGTAACACTTTTGAAATGCCAGCGAAATTTTGGTGTCAGTTAATCACTAAAGGAATATCTGTCAGATATTGTACTTTGTTTGTAAAAGTTACGCGTGAAACTTTCTTTGCTAATCTGAGCTAAGTCATTTACTATTTCCTTTAATCGTGATTCACTGTAACCGCGTTTGACATAATGGTGTACAAAAGCATTTGTATGTTACCACTAATCCCCTATGTCAATACAAATCCGTTATATCCTCAAAAATTGGGATTTGGGATTTGAGCGAATTATATGATGTGGATGATCGGAGCGGCGCTGGAGGTACATGTTTTTTTTTTAATTCAAAAACTAGCGTTAAGTTTTCTGGAGGCAAAATAATGAGTTATTTTGCAAGCACACGTCATCCTACATTTATCATATTGACACAAAACTGCTTGATTAAATATTCTTTTTTCTTTCCTTTTCTTTTTTTCTTTTTTTTTTTCATTCCTTTTCTTTTTGACAGTTGTAAACTTGAAATTTAAAGACTGGCGATGTCATTCCACAAACGCGAGGACGTTGGTTGCACTCGTTCATATTTTGGATTTGAATTTCAATAATTTTGAATTTTTATCTCTTTTCATTTTGAACGCGACAAAGACACGCGGGCTGCCGAAATATCGTTCAACCAAAAAAAAAAAAAAAAAAAAAAAAGATTCATTGCAATCGCATTGCGCTCTTCGTATTGTCTATTTACCTTTGTGAAGACTTAGGTTAACCCTTTTAAAATATGATAATAATGATAATAATAATAATAATAATAATAATAATAATAATAATAATAATAATAATAATAATAATAATAATAATAATAATAATAATAATAAGAAGAAGAAGAAGAAGAAGAAGAAGAAGAAGAAGAAGAAGAAGAAGAAGAATGATGATGATGATGATGATGATATTTTGCCCTAATACAGCACCAGGCAGTGGCTCTCATGGCTTCTCATCTTAACTGATTGGAAGTGTTATCATGTACATTGTTTTGTCTTGGTATAAAAGATGGGCTACAGCAAATATTCTGCTCAATACTACAGATTTGCCTCGGTGGAATTTGCACTCAGAACGTAAAGGCAGATACCCTAGGCATAACACCTACATGAACTTCTAACTTGTTGTCTCTTGAGGTCTCTGGGTGAGACTTGGATCCAACTTGTACAAATGCAAAGCAAAAGTCAAACATAAAATAATAATAATAACCGGGGAAGTTTAACAAACAGAACACCGGGGAAGTTTAACAGAACACCGGGGAAGTTTAACAGAACATGTGAGTACGATAAATCACTGCTCCGAAACTTATCCAAAAACATCGGAAATAAAGACATCGCATGGAGCCAAAAAATAGCTGACAAAGGGTTGGACTATACCCGAGTAAGTAATACTCATTGAAATTTATTCCTATTTTTCCAAATATAATGATGTATTTTAACTTGATACCTCCACTACCCGCACAGCGATCGTAAACACACGTGTTACATCAAAATACATACCATCTCCAAACCCAAACACCATATACAAAAAATAGCTGACAAAGGGTTGGACTATATCCGAGTAAGTAATACTCATTGAAATTTATCTCTATTTTTCCAAATATAATGATGTATTTTAACTTGATACCTCCACTACCCGCACAGCGATCGTAAACACACGTGTTACATCAAAATCAGACCATCTTCGAACCCCAAGACACCATGTACAAAAAAATTACAAACATATTAAATAACACCGGTATTATTTCACCCAAGAATAACAACCGAGAAGTACGTACTGTAAGCTTGTTACGAAAAAAGTACGAAGATATGAACGTGCAAAACAATCTGACAACAGAACTAAATGAACCGGTACCCTACGAAAACGATGACCGTCAAAATAAAGGGCCGGACGTTGTTCCTCATGTCCCGCAAACAAAACCAAAACGGCATAAATGGACACGTGAGGAACACATTTCGATCCTACACGCCTATTTCACAGCAGTATTCTACCCAAAAAACGAAAACGCAACAACACATACATATAAAACATGGAAGAAAAATAATGTAAATATAGACCTCGATAAAACAATGAACCCTAACAAACTAGCTAACATAAGAAGATATATTCTAAGAGCAAAAAAAAATATCAGAAATAGAAATAGAACAATTGAAAGAAAAAATACATCAGGAAAATCTAGATAGTAGTCACACAGCAATGCCAAATAATAATATAAACACTGAGATAGCAAAACACGAGGACAAACGTAACATTTCCGGCAAAAACGAAGTAAACAAAAAACAAAAAACCCAGACCGTAGAGATGTATAATAGTGTACAAAAAGCACCAATCCAGAACACCACAGACAAACATATGAATGAAAAGGAAGGCAAAACAAATATAAAGCCTGGAAATAACGAAGGGAAACCTAATAATTACGATACTATGAAAATGAAAATAACCGAAGAACTAAATAGAGATAACTCGAATGTGGAATCTAAAAACAGAAACAATTCCTATCATAGTAGGTGCCTTAGGTATAATAAAAAAATATTCAGACAAATACATAACAAAAATACCAGGACTTACAAATATATATAACATACAGAAAATTGCACTACTGGGTACTGCACACGTTCTACGCAAAACACTTTCAATACAGTAAACATAAGAGCACCACAGCAAACCACAGCACATACCCAAGGCGCACAGAGCTGCGCTCGGTAGTGAAGTGAAAGCACGTTATAAAAATAAAACTACTGAACAATAATAATAATAATAATACCGGTCACATGTAGTTTTGAATTTTATTTCTAAAATGAAAAGAAGGAAAGAAAAAGAGTCATTTTTGTGATGAATCAATTAAGATTAAACAGAATATGTGTATTTGCATGTTTTTAAATAAAACTTTTGTGTAGGGAAACAAAAGTCAATATTGAAGTTGACATAACAATTGAGAATCTATTCACTAGTCGACTAGTTGTGTAAAAATTATATTGTACATAGAAATATATAGAAAGTTCCCTAACCACGAAATCATTTCAGCACGTGTCGTGCTGATTCTGCTGGAATTTATCGTATCTGAGTTCTCGATATTTCTCGATGTTGACAAAACATTGACATTTTATTTTCATTTTTTCTTTGTATGTGCGTGTGTGCGTATGTGCGTGCGTGTGCTCGTATACGTATGTATATATATAATATAATATAATATAATATAATATAATATATATATATATGTCTGCATTTGGTATCTGGAAAGGTTTTCAGGATTTCCTCGATCTGTATCGTTTTTAGAACACTGCTTTCTACATTCAAAAGGTACAGGATCCTTAGTCCTTCACATGTCAATTGTGGCTTACAGATTATTCTCTATCAGTCTCGATATAAAAGCTTCAGTAAAATGAGAGGTTTGAATAGGAATTGTGTATTTCATGGATGCCTCTAAATTTCAAACAACCATGTAACGATATTTGGGCTAATAACTCTACTTTCACTCTTGTTAATAAGCGTCTGAAGATATAACTGTTTGAATCATTATGTGAAGGAAGAAGGTACTTTGGATTGCAATTAGGATGTGGTTTTGTTATAGTGACGTCCTTGAGTTTATTTTTATGCTTCGACGTTTTTTCAGATTTTTTTTTTTAATCCACCAGGGGTTTATAGTAGAAGACATCCACTGAAATAACAACTAATGTTCAGCTGAGATAGCTGAAAATTTGTGGCTAAAGAAAAATTGAAAAATAAAATCGAAGAATCGCAACGGCAACAGTGACAGATACTAAATCACTATCATCAATGAAATTTTTTGCGAATGTAACACGAAAATGAAAACAACAAATTGGTAGGTTGACGACGATGAAACATATGGGGAAAAAAAGGAAAGAAAAGAAGAGGTTTAATGGAAAACAAGAATTTGGACAAGTGGGATTCTAAAGTTGAAAGAAAGAAAAACTGTTTTCATGTGTGGAGTGATGTTACACAAAAAAGATAATTTTATAATTAAAACAGGAAATTAAAAATTAACATTTTGGAACCTTTTATTTATTTATTTATGTTTTTTTTTTGAAAATATGACAAGCGAACTGAATAATGAACTTTTGAGAGTGGCAATATATCCGTATGCGTGAGTGTGTATGTGTGTGTGTGCGTGCGTGCGTGTGTATGCATGCATGCGTGCGTATGTGTGCGCTTGTGGGTATGTACGTGTTTTAATCGCAGGTACAAAAATCTAAAATTGAGGGATCATCGTAAGATCAAACAACTTCTATCTATCTATCTATCTATCTATCTATCTATCTATCTATCTATCTATCTATCTATCTATCTATCTATGTGTGTATCTATCTATCTACCTTTATAGAGATGGATGAATAGAAGTACTGAATATTTTTCAGAAAGCTTTCGTTTTTGACTCGGTCTATTCTTTAATTATGTGTACGACCTCTGTAATCTGTCTGAGTGTCGTGTCTGTTCTACGTGCTGATAAAATCCTAACAACTATGTTATCTATCGAGCCCCACACCCATGTTGTAGTTTAACATATCAGTATAATACTGACAAACTTTTCTCCTCCTCGAGTTCCCACCAGCGTTCACTTTTCTTCTTCACCATCTACTCAGCCATTGAATAACTCTAGAAGGAACATTTTAAAACTATTTGGGTTAGTTATTCTTTTAAAATAACCTCGAGATTTTCTTTAGTTCCATCAAGTAGACAACACAAAACTTCAGTAAAATGTTTTCTTTCATATCATATTCTAACATAGTTTTTCATATTTCCTATTCTATCTGGATTTTGTTCCTCGAATGTCAGAGACATGGACATCTCATCCAGGTTTCTAACTTGGTTCAGTTCATGCTACTTCCATAATTTTGCTATAAAGCAATGAAACTGCACGATCTGATATAGAGCTAAAGTGCCTTCCAAAGAATCTCTGGTCCCACCCATTTGAAAAATAATTTAAACGAATGAATAACTAACTATATTTCTTATCTTGTAACAATTTTCTTTGCTTGTAAAGATGAAATCTTTGTCTTCTCAATTCATTATTCTCTTCAGTAAACATTACAATTAAATCGATAATAAGTCGAATATTAATAATTTGTGAACAGAACCGTGTTCTTACGAAATAACCATATTTTCTCTTGTCATCCACTCAGTCAGTCAATTTTTTTTTACAGTTCCAAACAGCGAACCTGCTTTCTCCTTAGAGACTGTTTACAATTTGATATTTTGCTGTTTTTTTTTCTTTCTCCATTGTTGTTCTCAACAGCATAAAATGTTGTAGCTGTTGTACCTTTAAAAATAAATTCAAGTTCAAATTTTGAACTCAAAGCAATACATCTCATTTTCACAACCGTATTTGTATTACGAAAGTATGTACTGAACATCTCTTTAATCAAGTAACACACGTCAGTAATGCAGCTTTCACATTTTAAACTATCATCTTTAATTCAAAATAACCACTTTCAACAATTAACTTCATGAGCACACAACCACCAGCGTGCCAACAGAAATAACAGCTGCCTTTGGCTGTAATCGTTAAACCCACGGCCTACACAATGTTACATAACTGCAAATAATACAGTGGGTCTACTCAATGATGGTTTACCTGTGGTTACACAACAGTCCTTCACCTTCTTAAAAGTCACAGAACAGTTTTTCGAACGTCAGAAGAAACATCAAACAAATACTGTACTGAAGAAAAGAAGAGAACGAGTTGATCACCGTCGGGATGCCTTTGATCAGTTCTGATTCTGATCGATCAATGATGACTTGCGTTTATGTCAATTCATAGTCACAAGAAAAGAAAACATTTAGGGGTATATATATATATATATATATATAAATAATAATAAAGGAGTTACGACGCAAAAACGTATATATTCAAATGAACATATTTATCTTCTTCAATATATATTTCAGCATAAAGAATTCATTAAGAGACTTAATAAATCAAAATTTCTTTACACATCTTCAGGAATAGATATAACATATGTTGGTAGTTAATTTATAATATATTGATATTGAATATATATATATATATATATATATATATATATATATATATATATATATATATATATATATATATATATATATATATATATATATATATATATATATATATATATATATATATATATATATATATATATATATATATGTATATATATATATATATATATATATATATATATATATATATATATATATATATATAGCAACTACTA